>NW_024540380.1:0-150511 GCF_016647625.1 Suillus subalutaceus | reverse complement strand
CATTTTGACGAGACTCTCTCAATGCGTCCCTTCCCCGATAGTGATGATGATGATGATGATGCACCAGTCGCACCTGAACCTGCAGCTCCTCCTGCACAAGCTCTCCCTTCCCAACGTGTGCCAGCTCCCCCTCATGTTGAGGTTATTCGCCGGTCCGGTCGCATTCCTGTGCCACGAACAAAGGCCAGGCTTTCAGGACGGATTGTGGCTGACAAGGTGCTTCTCGCTCGCCAGCGCAATATCTGTGCAGCTCGCTTAAATGGAGTCCCTCCTCCTGCTCCAACATTCGATCCTGCACCTGCTCCCATCGTTCCTGTCCCAACCGCAATGCCAGAGCCTCCACCTCCACCTCCTGTCGACCCCGATGCCATTCCCCGGACGACGAGGGTGGGTTTCCTCAGGTAATCGCCTCTCTCATCAGACGTCAGGTCGCCGCCTATCCATTCGGAGCGACACCCGCTGTAACCCTCTCACTCCTGGATACGACATGAGAATCCCACAGCGACTTTCGACGAGGCGATGCGACGGTTCTGATAAAGATCACTGGCTGGCTGCGATGCGTAAGGAGATCAATCTGATGTCAGAAATGAGTGTATACGAGCTGGTGGAGCTTCCTACGGACCGTCGGGCTATCGGATGTAGCTGGGTACTGGAATTTAAGGAGGATTTGAAGGGTGGGCCTGTGTTCAAAGCACACTTAGTCGCACAAGGGTTCTCTCAAATTCCGGGCATCGACTTTGGCCGGACATTCACGCCAGTCGCAAAATCTGCGTCAATTCATGTTCTGGCAGCTTATGCCACCATGCACGACTGGGAGCTCAACTGTTTCAATGCACGGCGTGCCATTCCTCTGGGGTAAGCTGCAGGAAGACGTCTATATGCGTCAGCCCCCTGGTTTTGAACGCATGGGCAACAACTTACAGCACCTTGTCTGCCACTTACTCTCATCCCTCTACGGTCTCAAAACAGGCTGCATACGACTGGTACGAGCTTCTACGCGAGTACTCACCCGCCTTGGATTTCTCCGCTGTGAGGCCGACTACACCGTCTTCATCTTCGACCATGTCACGGCGAGGGGGTGAGGGTGATTTGCATTATTGCTTGGCACATTGATGACGGACTTGCGGTTCGAACAACGTCCCTCCTGGACTGTACAGGCTCAGATAGCTGAAAGGTTTGGGATCACTGACCTCGGAGCAGTCACCAAGTACTCGGTGTGCAGTTCATTCAAGACTGTAAGACACTTGAGTTGTGGATGCATCAGGAGGACTACATCCTCTATCTCCTGGAGGAACATGGCATGGCCGACTGCAATCCGGTGTCCTTGCCATGGATCCGAACTTTCCTTTTGGTCGTCCAACGATGTTCACCCTCACGTTGACGACCTTCAAACTGAATATAGGAAAATCGTCGGAACTCCTCTATCTCACGATGTACACTCGGCCTGACATTGCGCTAACCGTCATGCGACTTGCTCAGCACAATGTCTCTGCAGAACCACAACATTATGCCGCAGATCGAAGCATGTCCTATGCTACCTCATGGCACCATTCATATGCCGCCCACTACGGAGGAGAAGGCATCAATCGAGAACTACACGGATTCAGCGACTCAGACTGGGCGTCATGTCCCGAGGACTGGATCTCTATCACCGGATAGTTCTGGTTTCTGAATGGGGGGCCCATATCACACTCTGCTAAGAAACAAACGACTCATGCCCTCTCGTCCACCAAGGCTGAATACATGGCACTCATGGTGGCCATTCAAGATGGACTCTGGCTTCGTCTCTTTTCGGCTGCCTCCTTTCCTCTATCACTGCCACTTCGCCCTTTGTTCCGACAATGCTGGTGCAATTGCGCTCTTGAAGGAGGCAGCCAACCATATCCGTACAAAAACACATCGACTTGCGTTATCACTTCATCTGTCGCCACATCGAGGACAAGACATTCCTGCCCGTGTGGCTGTCAACTCACAAAAATACTGCCGACATCTTCACAAAGGTCTTACCGCGTCCTGCATTCACACATCACCATTCCAGACTAGCGTTAGTATCACGTTGAGGGGGTGTTTTGTACACCACTTTAGTGTCTCATTGAGGGGGTGTGTTGGATGTACAACATTGACACATTCCCGTTTCCTCTTTCGTCTCGGTCTTTATATTATAGTTTATAATACCTTTGTTTCTCGTTGTTTGTACCTCAGTGGTTCTCTTCCAGACACTGAGACTTGTTCTATAGGTACTGTTAATGTTAGCGGTTCTCTTCCAGACACTGAGACTGTTCTATAGCCTCTACTTTTAACACATTATTGTGTGGGCCCATGGGTACATCAGGAAAAACTGTTGTTCTATATAGGTGCTACGGTCTGTGATAGCTAGTATAGTGTTGTATAGACTATAGGCAGCTGTGGGGCTCTATACAGCACTATAGAAAACTTCATGTGATATAATTAAAAGAATTTTACCATAAAGTTTGATATGCGTATTTGGAAGTAAAACAATTAAGAAAAAAGGTATCACATCTATCTAAAACACTATCTGAGGTCCATTCAATTGGTAAAGCTGTACGTCCAAAGTTTGGTATGAGTTGGCATGTCTGTCTAATAGAAGATAGAGATATAACTTGGCCTGGGGTAAAGCCATCTGCGTTAGATAGACATTTTTTGACAAGATACATTTCATGATAATCTTCAGCAGCAGGCTTTAAAGGTGCATACCACTCAACATAAGCCAGTGGATCCTTAGTCCAAGCAGGAGTAACGGAGCCATATACTTGTGAAGGTAATTTGAAAATGACCTTCAAGCGACCAATTCTTGTACCTATAGGTAGGGTTAAATTACTCACTGGCATAGAATATTTAATAACTTGAAACTTACCTTTAAGACCAGTGGTTTCACAATCTGAAGTATCCATCACAACCACAGTGTCAAAGCGTGCAGGTTTACCTCCTAAAGAGGGTTTGGCTTTGACTGTATCTGTCTCCTCCTGATCAAAATCATTGTCGTTTCCTAAGGAGTCAAGACAAAACTTGAACCCATGATAAATGTCTATATGGCTAAAAGGTAGATCCATGTGTCGTAGTCGTCCTCTTGAGTGTGGATCAGAAAGCTGTGAATTGAGATACGAAATAAGATCTTTCTTGAAGCCTTGACAGTTATGATCTTGAATGACATCCAGAATGTGTCGCCTAGCTTGATGAGGTCTCTTGGTTAAAAGGAGTCTTTGATCCCCAAATCTAGAGTGCGCAAACTCCTCCTCCTCATCCTCCATAGACATTTTCAGATAACTCTGAAAGGAGGAAACCTTTTCCCTTCTAGTTAGCCATGCTATCATCTGAGGCTTCTCATTTCTGCCATTTGACGCATACCAAGCTTCCTTGCAGAAGTCTATATGAAACCTCTCAAACATCTCCGTATTATAGTTGTCGGTGGTGCCAAAGTTTTTGATGTTCTCCAAATAATGTTGCAGAGAGTGGAATTTTGGGATGTCTAGGTCGTCTCTGACTCCAAGATTGATAATAACCTCCTTGTGTTGGTGGAAGTCCTCTAGAGCCTTTTGCATATATTGGAGAGTGGTGTCGTCATGAGTTGGATATTGAGCCAGATATATGAAATCCAGGAGGGAACGATATGCCTGGATAACTCCTCTTGGAACCTTGCCAATAAGACAACCTAATAGCACTCTAGCCATATGTTTTCTCTCCTTGCCTCCTATTTGACCCATACCAGACCAACCATTATGAAAGTGTCGTACACCATAACAGGGGGGGAGTGCTTTTATACGTCGGTCCAATTCTTCTTCATCCATAAGTTCTTGACACCACTCCACAATATGTTTGAATACTCCTTGATATAATTGATGGAGAACGTCTGATGTTATTGCCAGGTGGATATCACAAAGAGGAAAATCAAGCCAGAATGGCTCAAAGACACCTCCTGCAACATCTTGTGACATGCAGTGCTGACGAAAAGCTGCATTGGAATTTGTGTTGGTATTGGCTTCATTGATGACAGAGGTTGTCCATGACTGCGTGCGTCTAGCAAATTGTTGAACTTCTGCTAACTGGTCCGCTCTAGCTTTGCACTTAGGACAAGTCCCGTACTTGGAACATGTAGCCAAGCATTGCTCTGGATAGTCGGCCACATAGCAAGCTATAATGGGAAAAACTAGACGGACTAGGCCATCCCCTCCTGTAATCTCTACTCCAGTCCTTCCTGCCTGCTTCAATGGCTCCAAAATGATGCGTAGGGATTCATGGAAAAGTCTTTGAGTTCTAGAAGACGCTTCTTTGACAGACAGCTCCTCCTTCAACACTTTATCCACTGATAAGTAGCCTATCAGTATACAGGCATGTTGTCCAGGTTTACGTCGCATGGCTCTGGGTATATTTCCCAAAGTTAAGTACACGGGATATGCAGATTTTGATGCTGAGAATCGTGTGAGCTGAGTTTTGTCTGAGGCAATGATAACAGGTGCTACAGATGCTCCGTCAGGTAGTCTATCCTGCAATGTCATTAATTGAAATGTTACGTTCTCCAAGATAATCTTACACCCACCTGAACAGCATGCCACCATCTTCCACTCCACATTTCATTATAGATCCTGGTTGAATGTGTAGAGTCGGTGAATATAGTTGATGGTTTGTAGACTATATCCCTAGCGTGCGCAGGATTACCCAATAATGCCTGGATAGCATCTAAAGGGTTTCTATAGTGCAGCTCATGCTTATGTTGAGGCTTATCATGGAAGGCAAGATGGGTTGACTGCCATTTAGCACGAGCTGGGATACTGTCTACAGTTTGATGGAGTGATCTAGTATTGTGATACTGAAGCCCTAGACGTTCTCTAACCTAAATGCACATTAGTTGATATGAAAACTTCATAAATGCTCAATACACTTACCCCTGGAATAGCCAATAATCTGTCAAAAGCCTTGTGTCCTATACCCTCTTGCACTGCCCAACAAGCCACCTCCCAGTCCAAACGCGAAGCAAATGGATAGAATAAACGATCTTCTTCCTCCATCTCTATTCCGTTCATCTCCACATCATCTTCATCTTCTGTTAAACCAAACTTCTGACGCCATTTGGCATGTAAGTTTTGGTCAATGCGTATCACTTTGCCAGCATGAGGATGCCACTCTGTCACCCTATCATCTTCCTCATCTGGCAGGGAGCGTGCATGCCTGGATGGCCCAGGGACTCCTGGCTGTTCCAGTGGATCATCTATGTCCATAAAGCCCTGGTCAGCATCCATCCATTGGCCTGATATTTACAGTAAGCCCTCCCTCTTCCAATATAAAATAATGGAGGCGCTACTCACCCTGAGCATTTAGTGGTATTAGTTGAAAAAGCTCATCATCTACTTCATCCACCATTGTGTTTGATAGATCCTCCATTGAATCTTGGTTGGTACTCCCATCTTCTGTATCCAACTCACGACATTTTCCTGCCTTGTACCACTTGCAGCTGGTGGCATTTCGAAGGTGAGCATTAAGGCCTTTAGGAGTACTAAAAGATCGTGTACAACCAGATGCTGGACATCTATAAGGCATTGAGGCCTCAGCCAACATACGCATGTGGGATACCATGTATTTTTGAAATAGAACAGGGGGATTGACGTTGGTGGGACTTCTTCAGTTTTGATAACCTTTAAGCTGTTGTCCAATACAAATGAGTTATATTTAGGTCGTACTTATTTCTGGCCCAAAGCTACGCCAAAGCATCATTGGAAATACAAATGTTCTAAACAAACTGCGTGATGCTTACAGACAACAAGGAAAACGTGATGCAAACAGACAACAGGCAATCAGGTAAAAAAGAGCAGGAAACAATGGGATAAGGCATATATGAATCAAATAAAGATAAAAGAAAGCGTCCAATACTCTCTACACAGTAGCCCCAATGACAATCACTAAGCGCAAAAGGAAGTCAACATGCAAAATCAGCCCGCCACTCGCTGCCACTGACACGGGCGGGTGCAACAAGCCTAACTCGATCGCGAGTCCGCATTCCTGAGCCCTTCAAAACTTTTGATGAGCTTGCTGGACCAAGCGCTCGCTCTTCATCAGGGGGGCAGGGCATGCGCGCAAATAAATTGGATGCAATGTTGGCATTTGCGCGCCCGATCTGGTGATGCATAATATTCATACGCATTGCAGGTAAGCGACATGAACTGGTGGCAACTCCTGGGGCGCCTGTCGCATTACGCCACTCTTCCGTCATGGGCACAGGCTTGCAGAGATCAGGATGATCTGTAGATAGAGAGTCGAGTGCACACTGGATGATACGGATCATGCCTGCATGTGTGACTGCCTTCTCATAAAAGAGAAGATCCCGCATCTCTCTCAACCATCGTTTTGATAGCCTCACAGGACCACTCTCTACCCAGCCGCCCTTCCAGAAGTCGGAAACCATCATGATTGCAGAAGAAGCGCTCCTTCCTTGCCGCCTCACGCCAGATTGCAACTTCCTCTGTCGCATTTTCTAGCCAGATCCCAAGGTAATGATCGGATTCTTCTGGGGCGTCTCTGCCTGGAAGTGGCTTCAAGACGTATGGTTCGTTGAACATGAAGGCAAGGCTGAGAATGACGTAGTAGTAACCTTCCAGGTCGTGTGCCACAACGCGTGGAACAGGCGCTGCACCTGGTTTGTGAGCAAACATGGAATCCACAGCCATCCATGCTCGTGTACCCTGTCAATAATGTACCATTAGGAAGAGATAATGATAGTGGTTGATGCACTAACCGTCAGCTCATAAAGACCCCCACCGTTCTCATCACCATTAGCGAAATTCTGCAGGTCCTCTTCCACATTGGAAGCACCCCATGCCGACACCTTGATTTGAACGAACCCTTTGTCCTCTACCTGTACCTTCGCCACTTCAGGAAGTGCGCGTTTCTTTGAAGTGCTGGGTTCTGGATTTGCGATGCTACTGATCCCCCGCTTTCGCTGAACTTGAGCGACAGCCCCTGCGGGAAGCACACTGGAACCAGCATCAACTTGCTGACCTGCAGAACGAGTTTTAGCAGCTTTGCGTTTGCGAGGCTTGCGAGTTGTGGGCAAAGGGTGTGCAGGGGCGACTGGAATGGCCGGAGTGCTCTGTGTAAGCAGAGGTAGGGGAGACGGGATGGGAGAAGTGGGTGAGGTGTGAAGGACAGCAGCGTTTGAGGAGGTACGGATGACGGGGTGAGAGAACTGGGTGTGGTGTGAGGGAGAGCAGCGTCTTGAGAAATCGGAGGCAAGGAAGGGCGTGTGTTGTCTTCAAAGATCTTGGGTGGGAGCGGTCCTCGTGAGGAAATGTCTTGAGGGGCCCAGGAAGCAAATGCGTGGTCGAATAGCAAGCCACGTCTGATATTGCTATTGTTTATGTGACCCCAGTCAGACTTGTCGGGATGGACAAGTCCCAAGTTCCACAGCGAGGTATCTGCTTGCATGAACGATAGAGGGAATAGCTCATCACTCTCAGAGCCATTGTCTGAGATGCGGTATGGTGAATAGGCTTGACCATGTGCTGTGCGATACATTCAGTAGCAGCTGAGACCAGTTATTGTTGATACTCACCCCGGATACAGTCCATGACACCCGTCAAAGCTTCATAGACGCATGAAAATTCATAGATTGGCGCACATAGAGGGTATAAGAAGTGTCGAGTAAGAATACGCTCCTGGTAAACTTCCCGATCCATGCGTTCAAGTCCCTGATCATGCTCGGCATCATGAGCTTTAAGACTGGATGTCAGGCTGTGACGAGCCAATGCGAGTGTTGGAACATTCCAGGAAAGCCGATTGTGCACGGTGCTCTGCCACGGTAGAGCCTGGGCTTCCTTGTATTTCAAGGCAAGTGCCGGCGGGACAAATGCAGGGGGGACAAGCACAAGTCCCTCAAAGAGAGATCGAGTTACGCCCTGAACACCTTTCAATCGTAGATAGTTCAGGACCATGCCTTCTGTATGAGGCGTTGCGAGATCCAACCAAGTATCTTTGACAACAATCGACTCCATGTCAGCCATGCCCTTCAACCATTTCTGCAAGGCCTCGCCGTTCGGCCCCCGTTTCTCAATGCTTGATTGATCCGATCTTTGGGTAATGTGACCCGACGGACAACAGTGCCACGGCCATTGAGGTTGTTGCTGATGATAATACCATATCGATCGGTACCTTCCCAAAGTGTTTGGTTTGGATGAAACGAATGTCGCTGTTAGGGTCGTGGACGATTGTGGGGTCGAATCCCAGTAGACCTGTACCAACAGTTGTCATGTTTGGAAAACACATAGATTTGATTGTACACACCGCGATGGGCCAAAGATAAGTACAATACCAGCCTGAAGTATTCCTCACTATCTTCATGTATCCCTAATACGTCAAGACAAACAGATCCACCACGATCAAAAAATACGAAGGTAAACTGGGCACCAAGGAATTGCAAGACCGGGGCAAAAGTACGGGAATCCTGACTGGCGTACATTGTATTTGCCCGTTTCGCCACCTCATCATACCATAGCGGATTTTTGATGTCAACGCCACTCTTCTTCATCTCGCCAACGGTAGTGAGGTTACGCCAATCTTCAGGTAAGTCCGAATCAACGAGGATGATGTCGGGTTTGCGATCTTCAGCCGAGCCTGGAAGGACCTTCTGACAATACTCGGCGGACCACTTTCGATGGATATGAGACGGTCCGAGTAAGGTTAGCACCTCTTCTACCCGATTCAAAAAAATGGCCATAAGATCTTCGGTACTTGGCCCGTTACTGCGTGTGGCGTGGTGGGGTTGTGTAAGATCTGGACAGGCTATCGCTGGCGTCCAATGATCTATGTATCCGCGTAAGCTGACATGATGTATAATGGAATAGGGAACTCACTGTTCTGGTCGAGGAACCCTTTCACACGAAATATCTTCAGAATCTCCTTCACACAGCGGGGTCGGGTAGGGTCCTCCGGCCAAACAAGATTCTGAAAGAGTACTTCGTCGCGTCCCAGCTCCTGGATAATCCTGCGAGTGACGTCCTTCGCATCGCTTGCGGGCATCTCAAAGTAGCCCTTGTAAGCTTCCTCACTGTCCTTAATCTGACCCTTTGGCTGAAGGTCGGCCTTGAGTTTGCGGGCCTGCGCTACCACTTGGTTTTGGTACTCGTCGTTGTCGGTCTTGGCTATGATGCCTCGCGATTGGACCTTATCCATCAAAAATTAGCCACAATCAATGGTATGACTCTCCTTGCTCACCGATTTATATGACCTTTGTTTCAGGTGGAAAAAGGGCACAAATGAAGACATTGTATGTCGCAGAAAGTGTTTGAATGGCAGGATGAGGACACAAGCAGAGTTGGTTGTCAAGATGTAGAATGCACAGTGGCGGGGCGCAGGGACAGGATTTACCGAAAGGTTTATCGATGGGATGACAAACAAACATGAGTACTATTGCAAGGGGATACCGCGATAGAAGCAGATACTTACGATTATTATTTTTCAGAACTTGAATTCAAACACCAGTGGCATTGGTGAGTAAGGAGCATTGCGACCGTCGCTCGATATCGAAGTCTTGTCATGACGCGACACATGGGTGAAGCCCATAAGGCGGAAGAACATGATTGGTGGAAAGCGCATGCCGGGCCCCTCCAATCACGGTCCGAACCCTAAATTATGGTCATTCTTTTCGACAGTTGTTCACATGCACGCACTTCATATGATGTGTTATCAAAAGGTGGAAAAACATGCAATGAATTTTGATTTAAATGACAATGCATTATCTTAGTTTTTTTCAATAATGAAGTATAAAGTCACCTTGAGTCATTTGTAAACCGCCAGACAGGATAGGACAACTTGTGAAGTGATGGGAATGCGATGAACAACGGAGGTGATGGCATAAGCTTGATGATTTGTAATATCTGTGCAAAGTAAAGTTTTGGCGCTTAGCGCTTACGCACAATTCAATTCAATGGAATTGTCTGGATCCAGCACAGGGCCCGTGCCCGTTCGCACCCTTACTTATTCTGCTAACAACCTCTTATGTTTATTGGAAGACAGCGCCGATGATCTTATGCAGATGTTGGAAAAAACATGCCTCTGACCCCCGCATTGCATGCCCTCCATGAATACATGTTCTCCTGGGTTATGGTTCAAGGGCCTTAGCAGATAACGGTTTGCGTATATCAGATCACTTTGACACCCTTTAATTTGACACCCCGCGTCACATTAGCGATAACAGCAACGATTATCCTTTGAATCCTTCCCTTCCAACACCCAGCCCTACTGCAATGCTCACCCCCGATGCAATCCATCCCTTTCAACACCCAGCCTACGGCAACGCTCACCCCGATGCATCCACCCTTCTCCCAGGGAATTGATCCGCGCTGCTTCCTTCCCACTCCAGCGTCCACCCCCACTTCTCTGCACTCTCATTCTGTCGCATCTGAAACGTCAGTTGCAGCAGACAGCGGAATTGACCCGAGAGAAACTCCCTGTAACATCTACAGCTCGTCGGAGGCCACGCTGTAACGCTGATGTCGATAATGATTCATACTATCCCCCAAAAAACTTCGTCCTCACCACCGACATCCATCAAAGTACTCTTGCTGCAGGAGGGGAGCCCCCTGGGCCTGGGTTTGACCCCAATCTACCACAGTGTTGCTAATGCTAATCCCGACGATTGTAACCGCGGTGCACGTCGGTTACGAATACGTAGAGCTCGAGCTCTAGCTATGAAGGATGTTTTTGCGCCCCGGAGAGGAAGAAGAGGAATGGGAGGCAGATGGAGAGGAAGTGGGGGCGGATCAGATGGGGGCAGGAGGAAGTGGGGGGAAGTGCATGAGCATGATGCTGGTGACTCAGAGCAAGCCGTCAGTGGTCCTCAAACTCAACGACGAGGTGCATGGCGTCGACGTCCCCTAGACGATCCTAGGATTTCTTGCAGCGATCAGGCTACCGCAATCATTGCTGAGCTCGCAGCCGCACATTGTCTCTCTTCTATTCACGATCCACTTCGATGGCTGCAAGATATGGGAATTTTGTGCAAGTCCCATCTGTGGACGATGAATCTTTGTTATCACTGGTGGTGAGGTGTAGAGGAATGATGGGCAAGGACATTCGTATCAATTTCATGATCATGATTAATTTCATGACGCTTGTTTGTAAGTGTCAGAGGTGCGCCATCTAGAATCTTCACTTAGCTCGATTAAATGACACATTTTGAAAGCATCCGCCTCAAGACAGGCTTACACCTGAAAGGGATTTATGAGAATGAAGTCAAAGACCGCCCTTCAGAGACGAAGGTCACTTATCGCACTTTTTTGGAGTGGCATGCTACTGGTAGCAAGTTCATTGCCATCGCATGTGGTGGCTCCATATATGCTTTAGTACTCATCGCAGGCCTTGGTCTTAGAGTGTCCATCGCATCCATGGTTGGAACCACGCACTTACATCTAGCAGACATGCTACGATCACCTCCAAGGGGTAAGCGGACCTTTTGTCTTGGGCGATCAGACTACTAACCATGTATGTATAGATTCTCCTCAAAGAAAGCTGATTCTTGAACGCATTGTACCCACCATCGCACGCATGCGACTCTCCCATCCCTTCAGTATGACCTCAATGTTCTCTCGCGCTTTGATCGAGAGATTCTCCATCTCAAAGGATATCGACTGCACAGGACTTCTCAGCATCTGATCGGTTTTTTGATGCCATTATCCAAAAGTGCGTATGGCATATTCATATGCGATCTATTGACTAACACAGTCAAATTTTAGCGCATTCACACCACTCCATAGAAGTGGACATGTTTGGCGCGCTTGCATTGCGCCTGTGCCAACTGATCTTCAAAGGCTGCCCTTACACACTGTCAATCACAGTGAGCTCTATGGTGTAGGTCGTCCTTATAGTCCACCATTATCCGACATCGAGGAGGACGAGATCGCGCATGTTGTCATTGACACAGCGTTTGATCCATCATCAGCTAAGAACAAGTGCTTCAAGCCTCCTCGCGACAAGGTCCTGAACACTAGCTGTAGTGCGGCGGAGAGGTTACGAGCAGAGGCGGGTGAAAGGGTGAAAAGCCTGGAAGACTTACGCAACAAGGTGGGTGTGCAAGTTCCGATGCCAATCGTACTTATCTTGTCAACAGCTCAAAACTTTCTATCGCAATGGCGTCAAGAAATTACCTGGTGCATACTTACTAATCTCAATGCAGATCATGCCAAAGTACGTATCTGGCTCTCCCACACTGCTCTTGCACACTGAACTCTGGTCAGTCACCACCTAGATCTTCGAAACAAGGATGGGTCGTTGATGGCGTTTGTATCTACTGCACTTCCCACCCACATACGCGCTTCTCTGGAAGTCAATTTACTGGCTGCACTCGGAAATGCAGACTTGCTTGGAGATATGGATACGCGCTTGCCTGGAGGTAGACCTTTCCAGGCTATGCACCTCTCTTGGTACAATCGCCATTGTACATCGGTAAGCTAGCGCACATGGACTATCAGTATTTTGTTGTTAATATAATACTAGGGCCTTAACGCTCCAACAGACGTTCAACCTTGGCTGCTAGAGAAGGAAGGAATGCGCACAAACCATGGTCAAGTTATTCCCTACATATCCCAGGACTTACAACAGCACAGACTCGTATACGGAACAATCTCAAAGGTGTACGGGGAGTTATTTGAGTGGGTAAGACAGTTGGTAAGTTCGGTGAAATCTGCGTAGCATCCAAGCGCTAAATTGTTTCAATGGTAGATGGAGAATTACCTACAAGAAGAGTTCGAAATGCTGATGGAGGTCGCCTCAGTTTTGCCTGGCAACGCTCTTCCCCCTGTTGTTCCTTTCATTTCTCTAGTGATCAACATCAATGTTCGCACCAAAGCTCATAGAGACAGCGGTGATCGTCATCTATGTTTGGTGATACCTATTGGACACTTTGAGGGGGGGGCCTTGTGCTTGTTGGAGAATGGGCTAGTTCTGGAGTTGCGCAATGGTGACATAGCTATCTTCAGATCTAGTGAGGTAACCCATTTCAACCTAGACTACAGGGGGGGGAGGGCGTCCTTGGTTTTCCAGACTGACAAGGAGTTTGCATCATGGATTAGGAATCAAAATGGATGGGTAGACAACAATACTATGCATTCTTTTGTATAACTTACACTAGAATTGCAATGCACCAGATTCTGTAGACCTTTTGTTACGTTACATGCATGATCTCATATAAGCAGGTTACATTTTTACACGAACCACTTTTCTCACTACTACCCTATCATCACTATGCGAGTGAAAGGCAAAGGCAAAAGACCGCCTTCCCCTACTTCCTCAGCTCCTCCTGCTAGTAATAAAGGCAAGACAAAAGCAAGCAAAGTTATAACTGATGACCAGTATGACGAATTCCTGAAGTTTCAAGCTCAAAAAAAGAAGGAAGCTGAACTCAATCGTCGCAAAGGTTAGTGATGCTTTTCACTAATGTAATGATATTCAAATGCTAACTAATAGAGCATTGAATTAGGTTTGAGGAAGAATGTTGACGCCATGCTAGATGAAGAAGAGAGTAATACTGAGCATGAGATTACGGAGCATAACAAGAGGAAAAAAGGTGCGTAATCAACAAGATTTTGTGTGTATGATAACATCACCCATGATATAGTGAGCAAGAAGGCAAAACCTATGGACACAGATGAAGAAGTAGAAGACGATGCCAATCCTGATGATATTTTGCCTCACTTGGACCCTAAGAAAAAGAATACGCCCATAGCCAGTGAAGGTAAGTTATCATTGACATATCAGCTAGTATATTTGAACAATCATGTGTTTTAGATTCAGATCATTCGCGTCACCCAGAGGCAGATTCAGCAATAGAGACAGATGTAGCTGGAGAGCAGTCTGTGGTTAAGAAGAGAAGCAATGGTGTACGTCTGCTATACTTAATTGACTTCATAGCTAACTAATATTACATCTAGCTAATAGAAGTCAAGGATGAGTCGCAAGATGAAATGGCTGTCAGGCGTCGCAGAAGGGGGGCCAATAAAGGTGAAGTCAGACCACCTACTACCCTTGCATCTTTAAAAAAAGATGGATGCGGACCTTTGGTGGATCTTGCTCATCAACTGCTGAGAGTAAAAATTGCCCTGGAGAACGCCTTTCCTGGTCCTTCTGTAGATGTCCAGGACGCCTTTGCCTGGAACTGTATCAAGGAGGCTGGTAAAGAATCAGGCTCCCCAATGAAGGTTATGTTTGATCGCATTAGTGAAGATGATACACTCAAAGGCAGGGCATTGGCATATGTAAGTTCACTAATTTTTTATGAATACTTACTGACGCTGTTCTTAGGTATGGTCAGGTGCATCTCAGTTAAGGGGGGAGTTGGCTAGGAAGGCTAGAGAGAATGTGATTTTCATGTTGCAGCATTTACGTCCCAAGGAAATAGGTGATGTCTTTTCAGGTTATATATTTTTAAATCTAATCTCAACATTGTCTTCCTTCCTCAGCCGACATAGCTAATTGGGTTATATCTACAAGAAAGGAGCCGTTCCTTAGTGGTGAGATGGACATTAAAGTACGCCATCTACTTCTTACCTTTGTATATGTATACTGACTAGACGTGTATTCAGGCCAAGACCTTCAACAAGAACCTTCCTTTCCGCACACACCTCATCAAGCAACTTCTCATGGGCCAATTTTTTCAGGGCGCTGGTGCTGAAGGATTGCTTTACAAGGAAGAATTTCAAAAGCTTCCTGATAATCTTATTGCGCTTTTGGCAGCTTCAGTAAGTTTTATTATTCAATAATATTTCATACTAACCTTAACGCATCTTCAGATAGAGTGTGCATACAAAGGCATGCTCACAGGTACACCAGTTGTAGTAGAGTTCAAGGAACCAGTGTTTCAACCAAGGTGCATATATATTTTACTTTTTTGGATATTTTTTGGTTATATTACTGAACGTCATACATAGACATCAGTACTACTTGTCTAAACTCACTGAGTATAGCCTTAAGACTCCAGGCTATATGAAGAAATTGAGAGATGATCTGTGGACTGATATTGGGTACGTGTTTTGCGGTTTTAAAATCATATGATCTTGTTACTAACACTATGATAGAGAGGCTTGTCGTTTCCAGCTTAGAGAAGAGGGAGGCGACAGTGATGAATCTGATGTTGATTTTGATGCAATGGAGGAGTATGCTAGGCCAATGTCTGGTGTAGCAAATGTTGATGATGCTGTCGTCAACTGATATACTAGATTTTGTAAAATAAATATTTGACCAAATGTATCATCTGGATGACGCAATGAATTGATTGAGA
This sequence comes from Suillus subalutaceus, assembly GCF_016647625.1. NCBI lineage: Eukaryota > Fungi > Basidiomycota > Agaricomycetes > Boletales > Suillaceae > Suillus > Suillus subalutaceus. Next base: position 135,234 of record NW_024540380.1, on the reverse strand, counting down.
TATGGAGCTATATAGAAATGTCATAGGTCTGTATAACATCATATATCAAGAGGATACAGAAGATATAAGGGTCAATGTAGCCTGGTATAGATGGTTATAGTCATACAAATGATCCTATTATGATGAATATAATTTTTTAGACAGACTATATGGTGCTATACCCCACTATAACGTGCTCTACAGGCCTATATAATTGGGGACTTAGCTATGGGGCTATAGGTCCCATATGGTCTATGGGGGGCTATAGGGCACTATACTGGGCTATATAGAGTTAGCATATTTTCCTGATGTAAACGAGGCCAAATTCTCATAGAAGGAGAAAGCTCGCTCATGAAAAAGATAAGAAAGAGCACAGAACGAGAGCCCGAAGTAATGAAAGCGCTAGAAAACGCTAAAAGCAGCACCGGTACAATTGCGCAGAGGAATCAAAGAATGGAATGTTGAGGACGGATTGGTGTTATTCCGAGGATTGGTATACGTTCCAAATGATAAAGAGATCCGCCGAGAAATATTGGAGTTGTTTCACGACTCTCCACCGGCTGGACACCCTGGACGTGCCAAAACCCTAGAATTGATTTCCAGAAACTATTGGTGGCCTTCAATGACGAAGTATGTCCCATGATTATGTAGATGGTTGCGATCGATTGCAAGCAGACAAAAGTGTTCCCAAGTAGACCAACAGGACCTTTACAACCAAATGAAGTCCCAGAAGGACCTTGGCAAACGATCTCATGCGACCTGATAGTGGACTTGCCGAAGAGTGAAGGATGTGACAGTATATTCGTTGTCGTTGATCGATTTTCGAAACAATCACATTTCATTCCCACCACCAAAGACGTAGACTCGAAGGGAATTGCTGAGCTATTTCTAAAGAATGTATGGAAACATCATGGTACACCAAAGAAAGTGATTTCGGACAGAGGAACACAGTTCATTTCGAAGTTTATGGGACAAGTATCGAAAAGATTAGGAACAAAATGGTCTGCTTCGACCTCCTATCACCCCAGAACAGACGGACAAACGGAACGTGTAAATCAAGAAGTTGAACAATACTTGCGCATGTTTGCCTCGTATAGACAAAACGATTGGGTATCTTGGCTGCCAATAGCAGAGTTTTCACACAACAATGCAGTCACAGTAACCGGTCACAGTCCGTTCAAAATCCTCTATGGATATAATCCCGAATTCACAATATCTCCAAACTCTACATCCCTTATTCCCGCCGCCGATGAGAGAGCAGATCAAATGAGAGAAGCAAGAGATGATGCGGAAAATACTCTAAAGATGGTTAATGAACGCATGAAACGCTTCTATGACCGAGGAGTTAAAGACGCACCTCAGTATCAAAAGGGAGACAAGGTCTGGCTAGACGCAAAGAATATCAAACAACGTCGTCCAAGTCAAAAGTTGTCAGACCGTCGTCTTGGGCCCTTTGAAATACTAGAGAAGACCGGTGAAGTGAACTATAAATTGAAGTTGCCAGAGAGCTATAAGATTCACCCGGTTTTCCATGTGGAATTGCTTACTCCATATTATGCATCTCAAATGATCCCTCATTCTCAACCCACCCGACCACCCTCCAGACATTGTTGACGATCAGGAAGAATTTGTCGTAGAAGAAGTACTAGATAGCCGACAATTCCGAGGAAAAGTGCAATACCGAGTAAAATGGGAAGGATATCCGATAGAAGAGTCGACATGGGAACCAGAAGAGAACATTAAAACTCCCCGATTCTAATTGCGGAATTCCATAAGAAGAATCCCACGGCTGCTAAATCCAAACGAATTCTTGGATCTATCTTGGATACGGATGCATTCAAACAGTGGAGAGAGAAAAATATCCGGCCATCCTACATTCGCGATGACGCTCATCCTAGAGAGGGGGTAATGTCACGAATTCCAAATACAAATCATTACTCTTTCTTGAACACTCGTAAAACACCTGTTAAGCGCCCATCACAAGCGCCTGTCGTTAGCGCTCAGTCAACGTCTATACCTATAACCTTCACAAACCCTAACCCGAACTTCTCTATTCCATTAGCGCCCACTACTTCTATCTCCGACATCCCTAAATTCGACTTCCTTACTCAAGCGATCAAGTCACGTGACTCTAGAACCTTCGAGAACTCTTGCACAGCCATCACACGTTCCATGACATCATAGGTGTAGTTATATTTAGATCATCGTACGATTCCCTTTTCTATTTAATGATTGGCTAGTTAGTTCAGATTCAGATTCAGTCTCCGCTTCAATATATGTATATAGGTAGCTCATTGTAGTCAGTAGTTCTTCAGTTCAAACCTCTTTTGTATTAGCTTACTGCTAGCAATCCTAAGACGTCCCTGCTATCCTTTCTTCTTTGTTGTGATATCCTTGTTTGAGTCCTAGTCTCTGCCCCTGCATTAATTCGTTATAAGGGTTGTGACAATAATGTGGTGTTCGTGGGTGGCCAAAGGGTAATAAATTACTTCTTTGCTAGATCACTTCTTGATAGTAAAGGAGTATATATATTTTTTGTCAGGTTAACTGAAACCTAGTAGGTAATATGGACCTCTCTGAACTGAATGTGGCACGAATACGTAAAACGATGGATAAAACAATAGATTATTGTATAGGCGATCCCTGTAAGATAGTATACAATCAATCTAGACTAAAAGAATACGATTGTTTTCAAAGGCAACTCGTAGGCCTTCACTTTCTTCGTGATCTCACAGTGTTGAGACAGAAAGTGGGAAAACTCCTGACTTCAAATTCCTACGTTCCCACACGGTTTGGGAAAAGAATGGAAGGGGAAAAACTTATATATTATGTGAGAATGGAGTCCTTATATACATTTTAGAAACCATCCTTACTAAGCAATGAGTCATCACTGGATTGGTAAGATTATGCTTACAAACCAAGCCTTTTGGTGTGCTGAATCAGCTGCTTACTAAAGTACATGAGTAAAATATTACAAAGCACTGTAAAATATTACAAAGCATGATGAATCATGACAAAACATGATGAGTCATGGAAAGTCCTTACAAATCAGAATATTACCAGTCACATGACATGCTTACAAACATATCTGAGTGGCTCACTGATGTAATTAAGTGGCTGAATAAACATGAACAAATAATGGAAAGAGACAGAAACTACAAATACAACTAAATAAATAGAAACAAAGCTTATGTAAGTAAGAAGTATATCCTTTGTACACTCCTCTACTTATCTCCTTTTATACTGCTATTCGTATATGTCATGGTATGAACTCCATACTATGCATGACACCGTGGCACAGCATATTTCCGTCGTGCAATCACTTTGCGTTGCCGCAACATCTGACCAATCATGTCGACTCTATGCATCAAGCTTCTCATTCGATGCCGTGGAACACGAACACTATGGGCTCTCAAAAAGCCGACTAGGTAATGAAGGCCAGAATCTGGTTTATATATCTTGAAGGTCTTAACAAGGATATCAAGATTGGCATTGGAGATTGCTGAGAATCACTGATACACATTATGCTTTTTTAGATAACGTCAAAGAGTGTTCCGATGCATGCCCAAAGCGGCCGCCAAGCGCTTGAAGGTAATTTTTTGGTGAGGAGAGAGAGCATCTTCAAGCCAGTAACTGTCAATAACTTTGCAAGGACATCCACATGTCTGATGAGGTGGTATTTCTGTACTGACAGGGTTGACCTTTGCATATCTAGAATTCGTGCTAGATGAAAAGTTCGTCAGATTGCTTTCGGACTAGAAAGATCGTGACTGACATGTCTCCAGCAACTTCTGATGCCTGCCTCAGCTCGACTACTGTTGTAGCCAGTGCCCGAGCACATTCATCTGTCCATATGGCATCCTGAATTTCCAAGTCCAATGCTTCGAGCACAGGGAGTGAGTCATTCAAAATCTTCTCAATTATGGTCTGTAGTTGGAGTGGGTCATGGTCCTCCTGTTGAAGAACTCAGGTAGCATGATTGTAAGTACTATCAGAAATTATTCCATGTGCTTTTCTGGTGTCATGAGACCAATGTTGTTGTGCAGGTAGTTCTGGGAATTGTAGAGGACGGCCTTCAAGTTTTGACATGATACTAGTAGTACAGCTGAGCTGCTCGACTCACCCAAGAAAATTTCCAAGTCAATTTACTGTGACACGTAAACGGTCAGTGGCACTTCAACCATGTGCCCATTTTCATGTTCCTGACTCAGACTCCATCCATTGATGCCAGGTTTCTAACCTAGCAGTACTGCTACCTAGACAATGAATTCTAGGGCTTGTGAAGCGATACTACAAAGGTACATGCTGCTTTGCTTGTCATCTGAGTCAAATGTACTGACTGCCAGTGGTACCACAAAAATAGATCAACAATTCCTCAACACTCGGCAGCTCATTACTACAGTAATGAATTTGTTGTTCTACAAGTAAGCTTAACATGTGCCATTGAACCTCAGGCTTGTCCTACTAACTGCACGGTGTTGGTTGTTGCTAGGTTCAGTCACAGCTCTATCATATTCCAGCTGACATTCTTGCACGACGGCCCTAATGTCTTCGCAAATCTATTTTCATTGCCTCGCACTGGGATCCGTCAGGACGAGGGCCGTTCAGACAAATCCCCGATCATACTGGATGGACATTCCAGTGTAGATTTTGATTGTCTTCTTGATCACCTTTTCAGAAGGTGTGTTATTTGCTAGCCTCTATCTTACTACTAATTGCTTATAAAATTCAAGGATTCAAGCTGATACAGATGAACTTAGTCCTGCGAACACCGAATCTGTTCCCTTTCTGATCTCGCTCCTTCAAATGGGTGCCATCTTCGACATTGGAGTTGCAAAGTCTCATGCAATCCATCACCTCAAAACCCATCCAGATCTTGAATTGACAATGAAACTCCAGCTTTGCCACCGGTTCAGAATCATTACGTGGCTTTCTCCAACATTCAAGGCCCTGGTATCCCAACCCATCGAAAATCTCGATCCTTCAAGTTTGGGACAACTTCCCACTCGTATCTTGCATGCTCTTATTCAAGTAAAACATCGGATTACGACACACAGGTTAACACTAGCAGCCGTCGCACCCCCTGCAATAGGAGGATTTTCTTGCCTCACGCCGGTAACATGTGCTCTCGAATGGGAATCAGCGTGGAAGGAAGGGCCGGCTGAGATGTTGCATCATCCAGACATCTTCTATGCGGGTCGTGACATCCTTGCCAAGCTTGTGTCTGCTGATCTGTCACCCATTTGCCTAGAATGTGTAGAGATGTCCGTCTTCAATGTCAAGGACAGTGGATGTCTGCTCATGGAGGAAGGTTTTGTCGAAGAGATGCTTGGGGAATTGACAACATGGTTGATAAATCAGTAGTTGGATCTCATTTTCATTAGCATTTTCGATATTATACACCACTGCGTTACATGAAGTGTCTGCATGTGTTTTGTTCTGCATGTGTGCGTGCGATTTGGGTGCGCTGTAGAGATTCACATTTCTCCAGGCTCATATGGGCCAAATTCACGGCTTTTCACGACACACTCGATATCCTTACAATGCGCTTCTAATACAACTTCCGCGCAACGCGCACTTTGGCGCGTACCAGTGCGTTCAAGTGCGTTCGAGCGCGTTACAGTGCACTTCGTCGCATTTCCCTAGGATCCGTCGCCTGTCCTCCGCATGTCCCGTCCCAGTCCTCCAAGGTCCATTGGTGCGTTTTCCCTTCTTCAGAACTCATACTCCGTCACGCAGGCACTAGTACTTATCATCATATCTCGTCATGGACCCTGACTTACCTCACCATTTACCTTAGTACTTCCTATTCAGCTCCGAGCCGTGGGAACTCGCTTAGCATACCTACACGTCACCATGTTTGTTTTCCTGTGACTTAGTTCTGCTCCACTACCATTGAAGTGTATAGCTCGAGTTTCTATCTGAATACACCGGTTTTCCGTCCTATTGGCGCTTTGACACCTTTAAGTGTCTATTTCTACATCTATCAAAGTCCTGATTCCCCATTTGATTGTCATCTCTACTCGAAGCACTCCATTGTGATCGCACGAAGTGCGCTTTGACATTGAAGCGCGCATTTCCGCACTTTCCGCCTTATTAGCGCGTTTAGGCGCCTTTAGCTAGCGCACTCCGCTTTTGGGTGCATTATTTGCCTCAGTGTCCCATTCAGACTTCGAGACCGAATCGCTGGTTATAGATCCCCCTCACCATTCACTAGAGGAATCTTTCTCAGTAGCAATCCCCTTGGGACGACTTTCCACTCATATCCAGAGGAGCACTTGAGAGCCCACTTCCCACTCTTCCCCCTAGCACGCAGCTATCATTCCTCGCCCTCAGCGCGCACGAAAGTTGCACGTGCACGTGATTTATTTATGGTGCATTTGGCCCACCATAGAGTGATGAGTTGAGGGTGCCAATGCTCACTGGATCAATAAAATGCTGACCACCACACCGAGAAAATCGAGCATGGACAACCACCCTCGCAGCGCTCATCATAAAAGTCCATGAACTGCATCCAAAATTAATGAACAAAAATCATCAGATACTAAGAAGAAATTGCATGATATCGTGGCCTGCACCCAACCTTCTACAACGCTCAAAGCCCAGATCGGTCCCCACCTCTATCCAAAGCTTCTACACATGACACGTGGGTACTCCAAACCACACATAGGTCAAGCAGCGTCGACTTGATTCTATGGGGATGATAGCCAAGCATCAGAACACTCCGTAAGTTCCTCTTCCACAGCTTTTCGGCCTGCAGCTGTAAGAACTGGAATTCCAGAACTGATATCTTGTTCAAAATACTGGGGTATAAACCTGCAGTTTGAGTCCATTAACAGTCATTCCAGGACCAAAAAAAAACTGAGAGAAAGAAAAAAAAGAATACTCACTGAACACCCTTCCTCTTCCTCTCACCTGCCTCTTCCCTCTGCTTCTGTGCAAGTTTCGCTTTCATCAGCATTGCATAACTTCCGATTCTCATTTGGAAGTTGCTTCTCTGGCGGACGAACCTTCTTCAGAACGACAAATAACGTCGAGAAATATACGAGCGTCGCGTATTCCGTTTCTGACAACGAAGGGGCCAAAAAACTCAGCAGTCAAAGGAGATGATGCTGTGGATGCGGATGGACCAGTGGGCGATGCAGCAGTCTGCCACCACCGTATATGATTCCAGTCCATTCCTCGTATTCTGTGGATCTTTCATCATATGCATGTATCACCCCCTCAACTAAAAAGTGTGCGCGGCCTAGCCATGACTTGTCCCATCGTCATCCAAGGGAAATTGCCAATCCTGACCAACAGGAGTGGACCACAGAAGAAGACAATCGCGGGTGGATGATGCTCAGAGGTATACTGTTATAATTATCAATACAAAGTTATCAAACCCAGGGATAGTAACAGGATAGTTTTTGATACTAAGTGAGGATCCCCAGCCCCCACAATAGTATGCATACAGGCTTCTTTATATCAATACTCGTGCCAGGGAGCTTCTCGGGTATTACCAGTTATCCTATTCAGGATGTACCCTCTGTATCAATTCTCCCAGAAGCAGCATGCCAAGCATTCCCAGCCATCCTAATTGGGACACACCTTCTTCTCCTATCTAAAATATTGCATACCTTCGGTCTCCCGTTCCTAATTGGGACACACCTTCTTCTCCCATCTGAATATATCGCATACCTTTGGTTCTCTAGAGCGATGCATTCCCAAACAAGCCCATATGGGTATACTTCTCCTCTTCTCATCGTGTATCAATACAGTAGCACGTGCTATTGGCGTCTATTAAGTCCTGCGTGACTTCCCGTTACTGCACAACGACCTGCAATGACACAACGCTTGAGCTTGCTGCCCAGCTCAAATACTCGCCCAATCCTTCACCCCTTCCCCTAGTTTTTTTTACTCCAATATCTAAACACGTTGTGTGACTGCAATCCCTTAACTTTTGTACTATTGTCTCGAAAGAAGCCCAGTCGTTATTCATTCATCAACATAAATTGACAAACATGCTACATATCATCTTTCAACTCACAGACATTGCGATGTTGGTTGGTGAGTAATATACTTACTCCTGTATTCTTTCAACCTTGAAGGGAGACTAACATATCCCCACTATCTAGCCTGTCTGAAACCAATTTGAAAACACATCCATTCGAACTTGGCAAGCAGCTCTTACGAGTTCATTTACCATCGAATTCACCTTCCCGGACAGTCTGTCATTTCACCGCTCAAACCTCTTTACAACTTACCTGAGCTCACAAGATCCAGGTTATAGTTTAGACTTCTCGATGTCCTGATACATTGCCCCAAAGATAGCTACGCCCATATAATCTCTCACCACACCGTCGAACCCAACAGTGACTACACACTACTATGATAGTGCTTTCTTGAGTCGACTTTAGCACATTCTATTATACAATCTGTGTCACAACTTATCATCAACCTCTGTCAAGTCAATGAGTGACTGGGATCAATGTCAGTATTTTGTTTTCTTAACCCACGTCTTGCTGTCTGACCTCATTCACAGTGTCTCAGTTGTCTGAAGGATCTTGGGAGAAGTTATCCCAGGTCACTGTCAAGGGTGCTGAACATGAATCGCCCAAACGACTGCCACATCCTGAAATGTTTGGATGGTACTTGAGGAGACCCTTCTCAACTACATTCATGAATTGCTAGACGGCGAGGAGCAGAGTCAAATGATTTGGCTGCATGGTACAGTGGGCATCGAAAAATCTACTGTCACATTCGCATTGGCCAAAAGGATGAGAGATCTGAAAGTGACAGAACGGACCAATATCGAGCAACAGCTCGCAAGAACCTTTTTTTGTTGCGAAACGTGACATGACCAGTCACTTCTATGTGATCCTTGCCTATCAGCTTGCGAGCAATTTTCCCATTGTCCGGAAGGACTAAACAGAGCTATCAATGTGTCATCGAGAATCTCACCCGACAAGTCTCTTCACGACTAGATGGAGGTCCTGTCTCTCCAATCTCTCTGGAGGCTACTCAGTTCAGACTGCACGAGTGTCCACCTTTGGCGTTTGCTGTCAATGCCCTTGATGAATGCAATCCTGAAACTGTTACCATTCTCGTTTCCCTTCTTGGTCAAACTCTCCTTGAACCTGTGATCCACACATCGCTCGGAAGAGCACATTCATAAAGCCATGCAGACAGAAGAGATCCGCCTACTCATATGCGAGATACTAGTTAACACTTCTGGAGAGTGTGTTACTGCCACCATCTCATTAGATGCTGCAGATGCTGACAATGACACTTACACTTTCCTGTAGATTCCTTCCAAGAGCTGCAAGGCCGCTATTCCGATTTCCAACAGCCATTGAGGGATCAGCTGGCAAGGCAAGCAGGCAGACGTTTCACCGTGGCGAACCACGATGATCAACTTTATCGACAATCAATAATCCCTGTGACCGGTTTCAGATGATGCTCATACTAACGAATGATCTGTTATCAGGAACGGATGGGCACAGGTTATATGATCATATGCTCTCCAGATATGCTGACCCTCAGTGGGCACACCTGTACTCGTCTGTTGTGGCTGCACTTGCAGATCCTCTACAATCTTGACCCTGATAAGGGCAGCGATGTGGAGACAGTACTGTCGCAGCTGCGGTCTGGGATAAATTTACCTCCTGATGGGAGTCTCCCTCAAGTGCAAAAACATCACGTTGCCACACCCCTATTCGCTGATGCCTGTATCTGCCTCGTGATCTATGACATTCCAGCAAACACGTCCTTCCTGGATACCCTCTCAGAGTTGAAGGGGCACAGTCAAGTTATGCAACTACACGTTCCCTGGAGCTTCCAAAGCTCCTTCATCAGTGAACCACTGGAGTCACTTTGTTCTTCAATGTCTGATATGGCTTAGGGTGGCTGTGGTCTCAGAGACCGCGGAACGTGGCTGGAGACCCTGACAAACAAAAGTGGATGAAGACACAGGGCGGGCAAGCAATGGCTGGAGACCCGAAGCGGGCAAGAGTGGGTCGAGACCCAGAATGCCAGTGGGAAAGGGTAGCTGCGTACCAGGAGGTGGACTATGGGTGTGGCTGCGAACATGGAACGGGAGAGACTGGCTAGAGACCAGCAGCGAGCGAAAGTAGCTGCAGACCTTGCACGTAAACAAATGGCTGTATACCTCACACAGACCAGAGTGACTGCAGATATTGAATGTACGAGCCCAGTTGGACAGCCTAGTACCCTCGCATATGAGATCCCAGAGTGGCAATCCAGGAGTCCAAGGGTTTGCCAAATTTCTTGATGATTCTATCATTCCTTGAGTTATGACCTCAGCATCATTCTATCTCTATGTCCCAGCAGGGTCATCTCCTACCACATATAGGGATCATCCATGCTATGACTGCCATTTGCGATTTTCACAAAAGAAGCACGAGAATGAATTCAATCAGCTTCCGACACCTTCAAGTATGCATGTCAAAACTGGGCACTCCATCTCTTGCGGCTCCGAATCCATCGGACAAGACGCTCGGGCAGATATTTAAGGGTTTCCGGAATCGTCATCCCCTCTCCTGACTCGAAGCGTAATGGTGTTTCAAGGGTCTGCAGTCTTGTCTCGTAGTATTATCTGAAGGTCAGGCACTTGCAAAGGCGATTATTTTTCCGACATTTCGATACTTCTTGCGACTCAGCATCTCACCTGCGCATATAGGAACATTTCTTGCAAGCCCCGGAAGCATCTCGGTCGAGGGTTTGAATTTGTCGATGTCATGGCTGTCTTGGAATCGCACGTGTATTCGCCATATGGTATTCATGTCAAGCAACTTCATTTTCCTATAGTTGCAACATATCCAACGCTTCCATGTCATTAGCTGTCATTGAGCCACCTACCTGAAATAATAGAATTTGGGACGATTTGTCTGTGCAAACCCTAAACAAGGTGGTATGTGGCACTCATAACACCACATATAGGAGCGTACGAAGTAATGTCAACACCAGCAGCGCCTGCACAGTTTGGGGCGAGTTATACGGTACCGAGCAGTATGCAGTGCCCCGTGGGTGGCGTGTCAACGTGCAACGGTGCCAGTTGAGCGGAAACGGTGTAGGCAGTGAATTAATATTGGGAGCGACTGTGAGGTACCCCTGGTTTCACCTTCTTACGGTCTTCTTGAGGAACTTGCCTTGAGTGATGGCCAGATGACCGTTTCCTCCTAGTCTCCTGGAGTCAGACCTTGATAGGCCTTGATAGAAAGAAGCCAGCCAATCTCCCGAGGAGGATTGTGATTTAAGGTATACTGGAGATGAAGATTTCATCTGTTGCAAGGGCATGGGTGCGTGGATCCGCCCATCACATCTCAGATCTCAACCACGATATCATTTGATATGATCTGTCGAAGTAAGAAGAAACTTTCAACCTAAAGCAGGTCGCACAGCCACAGGCGTTGTTTGGCAACAGCCTTGGTAACAAACATGGCGCGTCTTCAACATCGTCCTTGATATTGCGAGGTGGCAGGTACGCCAGTTGACAGCATAACTTACTTTGAATAGACGTCGATCGTCATGGCGGACGCAACGGCGTCCTTTAAAGACGTCCCAGAGCTATTCGAGGTTGGCACAATTCTCATGGCTGCGGACCAATGTCAGGCTCACTCTGTTTCAGGTTGAGCTTGGAGAAGCTTTAACAGCAAGGACCGAAAGCCTTGGTCAGTCAAGCATGTTTCGACCTTACTTATTCAAACATTGACCATGCATAATAGCAACATTCCGCGAACTTGGCCCCCCAGACCTCTGTCATATTGTGAAGAGCACAGGACGTACTGGACAACGCGATGTGAGTTCTAACATCTGGAATATGTGACGCGCATCTTAACCATTGGTTAGATTGGCTCATATCATTTTGTATCCGGAGTGGATGCGTCCTCTTCAGCATCCCTCGCCGCGTACATTAATTCTCTCACATACTCCATCGAGGACAATTCTGCTTGGTTTTCGAAGAGTACAGCATGGAAAGTCAGGAATGGCTGTTATTGGTTTGTTCTCGCTACATTTATACCTCTATATATGCTGAATACTTTGTTAAAGCTGCTTCAACGCGTTCTCTCGCGTCGATATCCGTGTAGATGTGAAGATCCCAGGAGGTGTCGTTGCCTATGTTGTAGATCTTCGTGGCGAGCGGTGCGTGTTCCCTTATAGCACGTATCAACTTATTGATTGTGGTTGTGGGCTCTAGACACGAAGCGACTCCAGAAATATGGCAGGAAACATACCTCTCTGCGCTGCTTCGGGCTATCCTCTACTCCGACGACCCGACTTACTGGTTGGAAGCTTACCGCAAGCTCGATCCTATCACTACAATTGAAGGCGAACTCCGATTTTTGCAGGCGGCTGAGGCCTTATTTATGAAGGGTGAGCGCTTTACCTTTTGGCCTTGCTTGTTCAAGAAGCTGATCCCAATATAGGATGGCAGGTCGGATCAGATCCCGAGATACAGGTTGCTACTGTGGTTTCTAACCACTTGACTGCGGGTGTAATGAAGTACTTCGGCGACAGTGGTCGCTGTCAGCCAGCAGCTAACTTATTTGAGAAACTGGCTGCACGAGAGCCGGAGATTGCCTCGCTCCTGGCAAGAAGTTACATTGGAATGAGTGCGCTGGTTTCTTCCTCTTTCAAGACGCCGTCCCGTCTGACATTCTTTATGACAAGATGAGGAAGTAAAGGCAGTTCAGATCATCTCTGCCGCCATGAAGCATACTCCACACTCTTACACCCTTCTTCACGTGCAGAGTGATTTCCTTCGGTCTAAGGGCAGGCCGGACTGGGCATTAAAACTTGCGAGAGAGGCTGTTAACTGTGCACCGAGTGAATTTGTTACTTGGGAGAAGCTCACTGAGCTATACATTGATACAAAAGACTACGAATCGGTATGCAGCTTTCTTGAGTGCAGTCAATTTCACTGACCGCCACCACAGGCACTTTTAACGCTGAACTCATGTCCAATGTTCACTTTCAATGGACGTGATGCTCACCGTGCTCTTGTACCTGCAAAGGTTCACTTGCCTTTCCAGCGCCAGATTGGCGACATCCTCCCCGAAAAAACGAAAAGTGATGACGATGTGGTTCGTGAGAACATTATATTGCTGTTCCCATCTCATGTGTCTTCAGGCCGATCCTGCCCTCCTTCGCCTTCCTGCGCCTGGTCTTCGTGGAACGTGGGCGAGGGCCTATTCCTTGCTTACACGTCTTGTTGCTGATATAGGCTGGGACGAGTTGCTGAAGACGCGGAGTGTGGTGTTTGTTATGGAAGAAGAGTACCGGATGCAGAAGGCCCAGGCAGACATCCAAAAAGTGGTGACCAGCAACGGTGCACGAGATGTGAACAAAAACGTCACAGTGATCCACGAGGATGGCTCTATGACCGCGGGGAGTGCAACGCTCGCAGACGATGACGCGTCAACACGAGGGATGTCCAGCCCCCTCTCGGAATCAGAGAGCAAGCCCGAACTTGAGAATGGGCTGAATGTTTCCGCCATCCCGATCATCCGTGTGTCCTCAGAATCTGACACAGAACGCGAAATTGCAGAGTCCACTCGTAATGGCATTGCGGAACAGGACGAGGCAACAGAGTCAGCGAGCGTGCAAGGCATGACACTCGAGAAGCCGGTGCAGGCTGCCGGGGAGGAGCCTGAGCCATCGCAGCTGTCAAACTCCAGTCAGGAGACGTTCTCATTCACAAACAAGCGCCTGTGTGAGCGGTGGCTAGATAACCTGTTTATGGTCCTTTACGAGGTAAGAATCACTCCACAACTGGCAGGTCGTTCTTTGAATACAACGCATCTTCCCAGGACTTGCGGGTGTGGACTATCTTCCGAGCAGAAGTCGCACATTTCAAAACACAGCACGTTGCATACCGGAAAACTGGCCTAGAATGGGAGATCCTCGGAGACCTAGGCATACGCTTACACCACAAAGAGGAGGCTAAAGAGGCTTATCAGCGATGCCTAGACACTTCGCGTTACTCCCAAAAGCCATGGGCGAAACTTTTAGAAATGTATGCCGAAGAAGGAGACATCACGCGCACAATTCAGGCTGCGATACGAGTAGCAGCATACCAATATGCTGATTATACGGAGATGACCGTACGTGATGTCCCCTTTGTCTAGGAAACTAGCTCACCTTGCCTACAGTATCCAACGCTGATTGCGCGGTGCTTCTTCAAGTTGGGCCAGATTCATGGTCATGCCAAGATCTCGTTTACTCTTCTGAGCATGGGTTTACCCGACCCGATCCTGAAAATCATGGATAGCTACCTTCAATATGGAAAGACGTTTAAGGTGGAGGGATATGACTTTTAATCACTAGTATTCTTGTTCTTTGTCCATACCGTTTTGATACCTCCATTGTGATTCATGTGAATGCTTCGCTTCGCTTAAGATTAATTTTAATGATGTGAAGGCGAAAAATGGCGTTCCACAATGCACCAGGTTCATGATTGCCTTTCTAAGCCATCCGGAGGATAAGTTTCCGCCCAATTAGCTGTCAATCCACAGCGTTTCTTTCCATTTCCTTAGTCAACACCCACCATCTCATCGTATTTGAACAGGCGTAGCATCAGAGCCTTCAGTAGTTAGGTATCAGATGTACAGCGAGCTCGACATCATGGGGGACTCTCCTATCCGACGACTGTCCACCACCAGCTCAAACAGCAGCCTGAAGCGAGAAGAAGATCTCATCAATGCCTACGAAGCAGAGGAAGAACGGATCATCAACGTATTGTCTCGCAAACTCGAGCAGGTATGTAAGGGGTCACTTCTCTCTTTGAAAGTGACTTATTCCATGTCGTGCACAGCTTCGGGAGGAGAAAATTCAACTTGAAAACGTGCTCGAGGCAGAGTCGGAATCTCACGTAAATAGGCTTAGTCGGGAATTGTCTGCACTTCGACTTCAGCAGCAACGGCAGCAACAACAACAGCAACAGCAATCTGGGACAAATGGGATCACTGCTCCCCCAGACCACAGTGTGGGAGTTCCGATGTTTATAGCTGGTCGGGACCCTATGGTCCCAAGTGCAGAAGTCATGCTGGAAGCCATGAGACGGGAAAACGAGCAGTTGCGTAACCGCCTAGTTGACACAGAAAGAGATTATGTGCGAGTATCGCGGTTAAACGAGGTGTATCGCGAAGAGCTCCTTGAACATAGGAGACGGGTGAGCACTGGCTTTTGATCTGTCTTTTGTGTATTCAACCGTGCCTTCTCATATTCAAGCTCGGTCTGTCAGTCGACAACCTTGTTGGCCTGTCCTCGGCAGATCCGTATTCGCAGCCTACACATCGACGATCTGTGTCCAATCTGTCATCGCCTAGTACATCTGTGACGCAGCCTTCACAAGCAATCCATGGTGTCCCTATCCCCCGACCTTCCTCCTCGATACGGCGCCCAATAAACAATATGTCAGAAAGCAATACACCATTATCGCACTCTCCTTCCTCGACAGAGTCACCATTCCCATTCTCGCCTATTGTCGGCACAAATCCTACAAGTTATGTCAGTAATGGGACGCATATGACGACGCCACCATCGTCTGCTTCGTTGACGTCAAATCCTCCATCAACATTCACTGTTCCTCATATGTTGTCCTATCCCTCGGTGCCACCGCCATCGCTGTCTTCTTCATATGGATCACCTGTGGTGTCGTACATACCACATCGCGACCACTCACTGTCTCCTGTGGTCCCTCCAAGTAGGCGCAGTTCGAACGCACGAGGAAACATTGAGCGTCGCTTCGCGGACCCAATCAGGAATAATAGGAGTCGAAGCAGACATGAGAGTGTTGAGAGGGGCGCGCGCGTCGCGGAGACAGGGCAGTTGATTCCTCGGTCTCGCCGTGACAGTCAAAGCATTGCAGCCACGTCATCGGAGGTACCTGCGGCAGTGGAGGGCTGACAGTCCAGATGAAAGTTCGTAGGCTTTTCTTTCTGACTTTTCTAACGCTACCATACATCGTTTTATGCTATCTTTGCTACTGGAAAACTCATGTATGTAATAATGCTCATCAGCCATTGTGGTCCACGTCCCAAGAGTTCGAACAATGTGCTATGTATATGGGAGTACACCGCCTCTCGTGTTAGGACCCCGCACACCGACGGAGATGAGCAGCAGTTTACGAACACTGTATTCGGCAGACCTCAACAACTTACTTTCTCCTAAAAACTCTGTCTCTACCATCGGTTACGGTCTATTCGTGATGGATGGTCATTTCGTGAGTCACACTTTTCGCGGGATTTTTATGACATACCGTTACCACCTTTTCACGCCAAAAAGATAGGAGTCTTGTTTGTAGATTTTCGGGGTCCTCCCGCCGTGACACATAATTCGGATCCGCGGAAGCTTTTGAGTCACGCGCGGGCTCGGTATAAAAACGCGTCGGGGAAGCATCGCCCCTTTTTTTCAATGTCTTACCAGTACCCATACACCCAGGGAAATATGTCAATGCCCCCAACGCCCCCAACACCATATTCATGGGAGACGACAGAGCTCGACAACAACATTCCAGAGCAGCTTGATCAGCCTGCTCAACACGCTTTGAATCCACAGCAACAGCCTCAAAATGTATACGCCATGTCGCCGCCTATGATTGAGCTTCAAGAGCACGTACCCATTGTTCCAAGTCAACGCCGCAGTGAGATCCCACAGCACCTGCATCATGTGTCATCAGCGTCAGGGACTTCTTCAAGAAGACGAAATGTCATGTCCCAAGATATGAGACCTCATATACACATTGATACGACGCGTCATATGGCAGCTGGCACTAGTCCGCCTTCTGGCACACCGTCTGCTAGCGGTGTGCATTCAGTCGGACCGGTGCGAGCGAAATTACCGCCCGCACACAATATGGTGCATCCATATCGTCGCCCCCAGAGTGCGAACCCAAGACGAGAGAATGAATCAAATCCACACGTGAGACATTCAAGTAGCAGTCACACACCAGATCCGTCGGGGCTAGCAGCCCAAACACACGCTCCTACCTCATTACACAGGTGAGCGGTCGTGCATTGATATCCACTCAAGTTATGTGTTCCTAATCTTATTGTAGGACCGCCATCATCAGCCCGTCTCACGTCATCCCCCCTATACCATCCAACGCGACTTTTATACCCAGAGCCGATTACTTCTTTTGCAGCGAGAGTAGAGTGACAACGGCAATGTTTGAACTTCCAGGAGTGAAGAAGAGCGACCTGAAGGTCGAGTTATCAAGATGCCAGAACGGTGTGTGAAACAAGTTTCGATCACAGGAGAATCCCGACAACCACTTCCAGATGGTCTGATCGCACTCAAAGAACGCAAGTATGGCAAGTTCCGCAGGATAATTCCCGTTCGTTATGATACCAAGGCGAGTAGGCCGAATTCCCCTACGATTCTGCGGCTCAAGTGCACATTTTCTTCAGAAGGAAGACGTATCCGTCGCCTTAGAGGACGGTGTTCTCATTCTTCGCATACACCTTGGGCCACCGCTTGAGCCTGAAGAGTCAGAAATGATTCCTATACCATGAGTGAGCCTGACTTCAAGTTCTCTCCAAAGTCGTCCATTGTATGCCATCTGTTCCGGTGGGAGTGGTGTGACGTCTGATACCTTGTTCTCTCTGCCTCGCTAACACGTCTAGCTTTAAAAATTTGCACAAACTTGCACTGTCGACTTGCTTTGATCGTTTCGCTGTCATCGTTCGGCCTCGAAGTTCTTAGATTGTTACATCTTGGCTTCCATAGTCTAGTATAATATATTCATACATATATATATTCCACACCCACTGTAGCAATGTAGTAGTATATATGTTCTTTGTGATACCACACGATATCACCGTTTTAGGTCGGCCCATAGCAAAAAAATTGTATCCGCAAATAACCTCAAATAACCTGGGCTCTCGGGTTGCTCTCGGGAGATATTTATGGCTCCTGATTCGTGCTCATGTGCTTTATATCAGTCTTATCGATCATCTTCAATAGGCGCTAATGCACTGGCAGGGTCTTCAGAGTTACAAATACGGTGATGTGTGACCTGTTCCAACTCGGGGCTTTTACGCTTAATGGCCTTCAGTTACCAGCAGTATACCGTAAGTTATAACCGAGAGACCCCAGAAACATACGGAACCGGTCCGTGTATCTTAATTCTCGGTTAATTCCTATTGAAAATTGCACAGGCTGCTTATGTACTCCTTGCCTTCCATCATCGTACTCCACATCGTCCTCCACATCGTCCTCCCCATTGTCCTCCGTCCTCCCATCATATTGTCCTCCCCATCGACCTCCCTCTCGTTCTGTCCATCAAGGCAAAATCAACGAGTTGCGCACGCTGGCTTATCTTTATCACCACTCGCTTGTTTATCTTCCGTGCACTCGATCCTTGGCCTCCCATCAAGATCTGCCTCGTTCATACCATCCACCACCACAATATGTTCCTCTGCCGAATCCCTACTTCCCGCCCCCCAGTTCTTCCTACCTAAAGAGACGAGGGCAATCTTCAACCATCAACCGCAGCAGTTTATGCAGTTGAAGAGTTTTTTTCAAGGGCATTTCCGCCACGCTCATCTGCCGGCCGGGGCTTAAGAAGATTCGCGGCTTAGTCCCCAACGCTGGCAACTTTGATTTCGAAAACACTACGGTAAAGGTATGTTTCGATATTGATTACATTCATAACGACTTTTCTTACAGCGAATGCAGGACTATTTCAAGAAAGCTTGAGGTCGCCGAATAGAATATCCGAATATCATTGGCATCCAAGTTGGCTCTAAGGATCGCGACGAAGTCATCCCCGCAGAGATGTGCATTATCGCCCCAGATCAGCGATACACCCGAAAACTCCCTCCCGAATTTTCACCGTAAAACAAGTGAGTTAGCCGCGAAGATAGCTTTGGAATGATGGAGACATGTGATGGATGCAGCAAGGTACTTGTTCGAAATGCACTAAACGCCCACATTCTACTAGGGGAATGTGGGCAACGTTGCTCATAGGTCTTACATATATATACTCCAGTGAATAATCTGTTTTATATGCTACGCGATGGTGTTTGGGGGATTTCGGGCTTCGGATGTTCGGATTTGAATGTTATCAAATGTCGGAACCGAATGAGGCTCCGAGTTGGAACAGGGCACCACATACTCTTACAAATAGGCCAATGGGCGCTTGCCATCAATTTTACGCGACGCCGCTGCGGTTCCTGGTAACCTGTTATCATTCGGACCTTTCTCGGTTCCTTCGAACGACTTTAAACCCTGTGCACACAAAGTCCGGACACCCTCACATCATTCACAATGAAAAGACCCCAGACTCTGCTCAACATCTTCGCTTCAAGTTAATGTTGCAGCCGCATCACCAAGCAGTGTATAATCCTCAACTCCCCACTCTCCACACGCCGGCTCCCGCCCTCCCCAACCCCGCGCTACCGTCTTTTCCTTGTTAGCGTCTCTCCTTCTGAGTCGTTACTCCTGTCGATGATGTGGCACTTACACCTCGTTAGGACGTTGTGTTATTTGTATCCTAGCATCTAGTACATCAATGAATACAATTATATGATGGATAGTCTTATACACTGAGGGCGCGTATCCAGCTACCGTAAAATAAAGCGCGCCTCGAGTTCTGGAGCAGGACGAGAGCGGTGGAAGTTACGGAAGAATGGAATTTCGTACGATGAAGTGCATATGGGGGAGCCTTACTCGTGAGTTAGAAGGGGGGCACTTTGGACAAGCAAAAAATGGGTAATGAAGAGCACACAGCCGCGAAGCCTGCTTACGGCCGTAAAATGGGTCAGAGTGTCTTGTTGTAGGTTGAGTAGACTGAGGTTTGGTGGCGCCTAGGGTATCATCATCTACACAGTGCGCCATCGAGAGTACCGAGCTGTGAGACGGTAACATCGGGGAAGTGGGGTGGAACGAGTCGAGTGCAGTGATATGATTGCGTATAGTATGCTGCGGCCGCAGATACGGCTCCGGTACAGCGGTACTCCTCTAATATCTGGTCGAAGGGCATTAACAAGCGTGCAGGATGGCGTTGGCGTGAATGGTATGGTTATTTGAGGCGCTGGTTGCTGCAGTGCATCACGATGTGTGGTGTAATGTTGGGAGCCGCAGTGCTGAGCCTGGTGTCCGTTGCCTGCAGGCCGTGCCACTGAATTTTGCGTGACATGGCGGCGCTGCAATAGGGCCAAATCACTGTTAAGATTTGAATGGCGTGACTGAAGATGCACACCTTGACGAGTGATACTTCTCGATGCACGGTAGGTATGAGTGGAATCACGATCACGAGTGCCAATGCCCAGTGACGCGTGAATATCAATGCTCTGTGCCACTCGATCGTCAAAAGCGCATCTTCTCAAGCTTTTCCCGTACTTCGAAGGTTTAGTATTGCGGCTCCAAGTTCAGCAGTGGTGCATCCCCAGCGAGGCGGTGCCGTCCGTAATGTGTCTATTCGTCGTCGTCGTCGTATCACAGGTAATAGTATTCCCTGTCCAGTGTCCATGTCAGTATTTGAACTCTGTCACAAACACAAATGCTACCATAGCTGCGCATGCGCGACAACTCCGCCGCGCATCTGCTCGGTGACGGCCACGACATTCAGCTGAACCGAAGATGTTGAACAGAGTCTGGGGTCTTTTCATTGTGAATGACGTGAGGGTGTCCGGACTTTTTTCGCTCAGGGTTTGAGGTTGTTCGAAGGAACCGAGAAAGGTCCGAATGATAACAGGTTGCCATGAACTTACGCCGCTGCCAGGGTTACACTGTCCAGATGAACCGGGCCTCACCACCAGCGCTGTGTCCGGTTTACTCATTTGCGAGTGTGCTCGAGGGAGCGGTTGTGGTATTCTTTGACGACGTACTACTCTAACTCGTCAGAACAGTCGTTTGCAAAATAGAGTCTGCTCTCGCTCTTCTTGACCCACCCGCATATGCCCTCTGCGCGCTCTTTAAGTATTCAGACGCGTCAGCTGAAAGTTGGCCCGGGATAATCGATCAAGGGGGTGCATGCGAGGGCATGAGGTGAATGAGCCTAGGTGGGAGAGGTCAAATCTTGGAAGAGCGTGTGAGGCGTAGTTCGAGAAGGCCCGGATTTGATGCACCCTTCTGGACGTCAGCAATTGAAGGACCCTTTTGGGGGCGTTCAACTCAAAAAGGCTCAGGGTACTCCCAACCTCGCAAATCAATGGTGCGTCATGGTGCTTCCTCAGAGCTTCATGTTGATGATCATCGAGGCTCTCAGGCTACTAGATCTTGGGCGAAAGTTTCTATTCCTGCAGCTCAATCACATTGCCCTATGATACTCAAGAAGATCTATGTAGTTCCTCGTATGTCTCATATCAATCCTTATCGATCTTCGATGGGTCCCTGCAAGACCTCAGCTTTGCAAATGGACTATCGAGCGCCTTTCCTTAATTTAAAGTCGCTGTGGTGCTTGGTCTCCGAGTCGCTTTCCGCTGTTCAGATGGATCCCATCACCAGCGGTCTCACTGTTCTTCAGGTCATTCAAACAGTAGCGCAAGCTTCAGCTTTTTTATATGGATATGTTGCTTCCGTCTGCAACGCCGACTCGTCCTGTCAGAGTCCGCTTAATGAGCTCAGCGCAGTCGGTGGCGTCCTCACCACAGTTATGGTAATCGAGAAGGACGACTCTCTTCCACCCAATCTCCGCCATGCACTTTCAAAATTGATGGCCACAGACGGACCAGTTGCAAATTTGCTGGTAGAACTGAAGAGCATTCTGCCAAACGAACAGGCCCGGGAAAGCGGGAAAATGAAGACGATTTCCAGATTGACGTGGCCATTCAAGGAAAAAGCAGCAGGCGCAATCATCGATAGATTGAAATCCTACTGTGACGAGATCACACATATTTTAGCAATCGACACATGGTGATCTTGCTTGCTTGTGAAGATCGCTAATACTAATACCATCGCAAGGAACACGCTCAAGGAAGTCAAACTTGAACTCCAGCAAGTCAGTCGGACACTCCAGGAGGGTAATCGAGGAGTCGAGGAATTTAGGAAGGATTCTGCTGCTCAAAAGGTGCGCGAACAAGGTGAGTCGCTGACTTTCAGTTTCCTCCTCAACCTGTTCAAGCATACATAGCCGAGGAACGTCGAAAGTTACTTGAATGGATGAACTCTCTGTCTTGTACTGAAAAGCACGCTGTCTCCTGTGGTCAGCGCAACCCCGGAACCCGTCGTTGGATTTTCCAAAACGGTCAGTTTGTGGCTTGGAACAACTCAGAAGGCGCATTCCTATGCTTGAATGGCCAGGGTTAGCTCTATCATTTGCCATTGATTGTAGGTCACTAAATCTCGCAACAGCTGGCCACGGAAAGACGATCCTTGCGTAAGTTTAGACTCGTCTGGAGAGCTTTCAGAGCCTACGTTAACTTGTGATACTTCAGCTCGGCTGTCGTTGAGATTGTTCAGCTGCTTCAACAATCTAAAGATGACTGGATCACAAAGATAGGCGAACAGCAAGAATCCAACACGAAAGGGGACCTTGATTCTCTGCGAAACCTCTGGCAGCAAAAACGTGATGCAAAGCCGTGTCCTGTAGATCTGGGATTTCTACGAAAGCTTCTTGTTGAAGTGTCTACGCTAGCTCACCGACCAGTCCTCGTGATTGACGCCTTGGACCAATGTAAGGACTACCCCGACCTGGTCGGACGTCTTGTAAACCTTGCCGAAGATGCTCGACTACGACTTTTCGTCGCCGGTAGAAGCGAGCCAGACATTCAAGACGCCTTTCGTGATCTCCCCACCTTGTCGTTGAAGGACAGTACAGAACAGGTGAGAGCAGATATATGCGCGCACATTACGGAGCAGCTGAAGAATCAGAAGCGTTTGTCACGTCTATCCGACGCGCTGAAGAAGACAGTCTTGGAGAAATTGTTAGAAAAGGCTGAGGGCATGTAAGTATATGAGTTTGCGCTCGTTCTTCGGAAATTCATCGTCATATTATCACACGCAGGTTTCGCTGGGTTCAGTGTCAACTGGACGTCAGCATAACGTGTAAAAGACCCGACAGTATTCGGAAAGCCCTCGACGACCTTCCAGCAGGACTATATGAAACGTATGACAGGACCATTGCCCAGCGTTGCTTACTTTTGCTGGCTGGCGCATTCACCCCTTTGACGCTTGACCAGCTCAACGAAGCGATGACGATCGAGGTTGGGCGGCCGAGTCTCAATGAGGACCTTGGCGTTACGGACATCATGGATATCGTGGCCGCGTGCGGAAGCCTTGTGACCTACAACGAGAGGACTAGGATCATCGCTCTATCCCATTATAGTGTCAAAGTATGACTTATCAATCTTCTTCATCATACTCGTCCGCTGATGCGCTACACAACTAGGAATACTTGATCAGTCGCCCTAATAAGATCCTCAAATCGATCTCAGACATGCACGCACGCATCTGCGAGCTCTTGATAATGTATGTGTTATGCGACTTTGTGGATGAGATATGCGCAGAAGGTGCAATACTACCTTTCACGTATATGAGCTAAGAAACTGATGTTTGTATAGGCACACATCCGGCATTGCGACATCGGCTTTCTGCAAGCCGTGCTGATGTTCAAGTTGCGGATGTCAGCAAAGACCATCCGTTGCTAAGCTATGCAATTCTAGGATGGAAGGACCTTGGACATGTGTCGGATGAGGAACCTTGCGTTATGGATGCCCTGTCACGGCTGAACTCAGAGTTAACATCAAAAAACATCGTGTACTTGCAAATCAAAACGTGCTGGAAAACAAACGCCTGGGTTTAAAATCGTTGAACCTACTACTGATAGGTGGCTGAGTGCTGCTGTAACTTTTCCCTCACTTTTGTTCATTCCGCTTGAACATGAGAAGCTATAGATGATCGAATTCACCGTCAAGCAGCGCCCCCATCTACTGGACGCGGATACTGTCCCTGGTTGGGGTTCTCCCTTGATTTTCGCCATAGCCAAGAACCCCGACTGCCTCAGTGTTCTCCTGAAGGTGGGCGTCGATCTCAACAAGCTTTCTTCCTTCGAACCTTATTTGTGTCACCAATACATTAGTGGCTCCCATGCTCCAATTTCGTGGGCAGCTGTGACTGGAAGCGAAGTCGCCGTGGATTTCCTGCTGTCACAATTGAAGGTCGACCTACCAAGCAACATTCTGTGCATGGCTGTTAGGGCGACAACGCCATCGCATGAATCAATCCGCAAATTTCGTCAACGTGGTGCAGATGTGAATTTCACTGTCGCTATTTTCACCCCTCTCCATTATCTCATTTCGTTTGACCCCAATCGGTTATTCCACCAGTTGCTACCTGTCGTAAAAGCGCTCGTTGAACCATTTTGTAATCTTTCTCTGCAGGACCGTACTGCCAGAACAGTACTACACGTTACTCGTGATGGACGTCTGGAACATATTGTCACATACCTTCTCGAGCGAAACGCAGGGCTGTCAGCAATGGCAGCTCTCCTTCTAGACAAATGGAGCTAGGCTACAAACGAGACGTGGTTTCCCAAGGTTCAAGCAGCAGCTCTTGCTGCTGATCAACCGTGCACCAGAATTAAAGGGAAGGTCATTTCCGCTACTCGGAAATCCAAAATCGTCGAGTTTTCAGTTGCGGTCACTGCCGACCGCGATAACCCTAATCCGATTTGTGCTGTCGTTGTTTCAGCGGTACTCGATAGGGAGCTGTCAAGTGAGTGACCGCTTTCACCCAACTATATAACTTACCGATTGGTGAAGACTACATTGGAGTGCACCAGCTCATTGGCGCCGATCTTTCATGCTGTAATCAGTCATTTCAAACGAAAGTCCAAGATGATTCCCCCGGACTCAAGTTCGACTTTGCATGGCGGCAAAGGGGGCAGCGTGTATCTAGCCGCTTGTTCGACTATCATCAAGGAGACAAAGTTACCAGGATGCTACAGCAGTTAACCGAAGATAAAGACTCGACTGGCACCTCCCTTTTTCTTCAGGTGTCCGAGTACGACCTCCGGAGCTCCGCAGCCTTTGAAAATGTGATCGAGTTCATACTCGTCATCTACAGAGGTCATTCACCTTAGTCTTGAGGTATGTGATAATTCTTCTCAAACATCCGGTGTTCTCATCTTTACGGGCAGGATACTATACCAGCGGTCATCAATCATCTGGGGTCATGATGAGGTGCATGCTAGTGTAGTTATTCATCTATCATGTTGGCGCCTCCTTTGGCCTTCTTTGAGGTGGTAGAAATAGGTATCACGCTAGCTTTGCAACCATCGTCCACAACTGCCCTTCAGTATAGTAACTACATGCAACCCCTACCCTCCACCTTCTTTACGACCGCCCGGGCCAGGGAGGCTACTAGACACTCACTGTATCGCTCAAATTATCAAATCACTTGCATCAACGCTACCGATGGATGAAAAGGTGACGAGACAAACAGAAGCGAGTCTACGTAGATGTCACGGTGCTCATAGACCTGTACATCACATTGCGATAACGAGGGGATGACCCTGACAAGGAGCGACATGAAGGCACGTCAGACATGACGAACATGTTTTTCACATAGACAGAAACTGAAGCGAGGAAAAAACAAGGTTAAGGTTGGAAAGAAAAGGAGATTCGATGCCACGTTTGAGGATATAAATCCCAGTCCACGTCTGTTCCACATCTCCCTATTGTTACCCAGTATATCCCCGAGGTGCTGATCGATAGATTAAACACCACACCCCATGCTGCTTCCAATAATTGCTGATACTTCTGTCGTTGAGAGGCCTGTTTCTCCTATGTCCCACGAAACCTTCAAATGAAGGTGGTCTCCTGGTACTGCGGCCCGAAGCTGAAACGACACTGGTGGCCGCCGCTGTTGAGACGGAACAGGGTACTTGTTGTATGACACTTAAGACGAGGCATATCGAGGAACTTGTACTTGTGAAGGGAAAGAATAATGGAGTACTTAAGACGGAGAAGCAATTGATGTTGGCGTATGCGAGGGTATATCAAACTGCAGGTATTGGATAGTGTCAGCATCGGAAAAAGTGAGGGGAAGGAGCTGACGCAGGCACTAGAATGCAAAGCTTCAGGCAAGCTGTAAGTGATAAAAAGTCGATAGCTGACCACGAAAGGTGGCTGGGATGTCACCGACTGCTGTGACGCAGGCAACAGCTAGGTAGGCATTGACATTGACTGACGAGATGTTAGCCCAGACAGAACGCTTGGTGTGACAAGATATGAAGGAGCGCAGAAGATGAGATGTTTTATTTTTCGGGGACGGACCCTTCTTTGATTGTAGCGCCTTCTGATTGTGTGCAGTTCTTTCGGAGTTCCTCTCGGCTTTCAAAATGCACCAGCAAAAACGCAAACAAGAGGAGGGATCATGCATCACGGTGTAAATCGTTTGTTGAACTGGCTGGAAGATAACATTTGTAAACAAAGGTCAGCCACCAGCGGACTTCGAACTAACCCTAAGGCCTAAGCGACGGCACACAGCGCCAAAAACACTCCTCATTTCCTAAACCTCATCCATCTCTCACATCTACCATAACCTATCATGTTGGTTTTTCATTCTCATTCTAAACCAACCAACCAACCACCTCACCCTGGCCTAATCCTTTTCCTTCTTAAAACCTCGAGATCGGAGAGTATCATGTGACACTGAGCATGATTGCATACAATTATTAGTACCGGCTATTCGATCAATATTTACCACTGCGATTTTCTGCTAACATGCATGTAGATAATCGTCAAACGCCCTCACCAACTGCTCGATCGATCGTCTTAAAGGCATCGCACTACCCAAAATGCTCGAACCCCCATACATCCCAGCTCTCGTGCACCCATCCACCATCACGTTTCCCCACAACCCCATCCAGCACATTGTCCAGATCCATCCCATCCGGCCACCTGTCTTATGCCCCGCAACAGCACGCTCGATAATCATGCCAACGCCCATCATTCCAAATGGCACCACCATGCGCCACATCTCCGAGGACGGGTCCATGGCGGATAGTGCGACGTGGTGCCAAATGCCAGAGACGAGGAACGCGCCTATGACACTCCCGACGCGCCCAAAGAGCAAAGAAAGTGGGCGTCCACCGAAAATGAATAGCCGACGTAACCACTGGTGCCAGCGTCGGCTCCAGAAATCTCTGAGAGAAGTGGAGCGCCAGGGAGAGTCGAATGAGGGGGGGCATTGGTCTGGATGTTGCCCTCAATAACAGTACGCAAAGAGCTACAGTGATCTCATAACCGGTTTGGAGTGCTGAATAGATGACGAATGCGCATAGCGTTGCGATGATGCTCGATCGTAGATAACGGAGGTGCAGGGGAAGTGATTGGTCAAAGATGGTACCACCATCAACAGAACCAAACGTCTTTGGCGAAAAAGACTGCACGGCAGAGTGAATCGTAACGCAAAGAAAAAAGTGCTTTAGACCAGAGACGAGGTTGGACGTAGCAAAGGCTAATCGTGAGGATGTAGGATGTATCTCAGGCGGGACGTATAGTCCCTGCGACCAGTTCCAACCACAACCTCGAACGTTAAACACCAAATCAAGTATGTCGAGCACGGAATTTTGCTTTGACGATCGCCGAGCCATGCGAATAAAAGATTTTGTCTGCACCGTCCATTCAAGGGTGCGTACAGCAATATAAAACATGGATAGCTGAAGGATAAGTTCAACCCTGTAGCAGTTAATGCGAGTACGACGGGAACTCACTTGAAGCACCACATTCAAGAAGTCAGGTTTCGGTTGCCCCATGGACACATCTAGCGACGTCGCAGCGCGAAAAGCGAGGATCGCTGTGATGGGCCATAAGACAATGCGGACTAGCTGGGTTCGGGGAAGCATGACAAGAATAGCTGTGGTGAAGTAGCATACGAATGGTGGAAGGACACAAGAAGCGAAGGTGAGTGGTACCCTTGCTGTGGTGAGACGCAGGCCGTCTGGGAAGGATAACATTGTAGCCCTTGATCAATGGCGTATGAGGCTAAGGCTACTAGAAACGTGTCTGGAGCCAAGGTTCAAACGCTCACAAGCTGTAAGGTTATATATCAGTAACAGAACCGCCCAAACCCTCGTCTCAATTTCCACTTGTGATTCAGATTATCATATGAGGAACTGTACATGTGCTACTGCATTGATCATAGATCATATCAGTTAGAACGTATCATGACAGTACTTACAGCAAACAGGTAACTCACTTTTAAATTAACGGCGCCAGCGCCGGCCGGGGCCTCGATGTCTCACTGATTCGTGGCATGTTAGCCTTAACGTCCTAAATCAGCTTATCTCACTTATCTCGAAACTCAATTGTTCGCTCTCTCACCATTCACCTGGTATGTCTTATATTTTTGAATATGAAACATACTAAAACATGTCATCTTGAAAGGGCCAGAAGAAGACTCGACTTTGCGGAGCTGCAGCATGTTGACGAGAAGTCAACTGGTCCAATGACTGCCGCCGCCTACATCAGGGGATGGGAATATGGTCACTGATCATGATGCAAACGATGATAGGATTTAGAACATTGACTCGCTTCAGGCTATAGTGTCATATTGATGCTTAAAGGTATGTGATAAAACACACACCGTGTCTAATTTCTTGACGTCTGTAGCTTGATGCTTCATGAAGCATCAAGCCTTTGCGTCTCTACCTGAGTGAAGCTTCAAGCTTTCCCATGACGCTCGGTTTTACCCTTTTTGGGTAGGTACACCCTTATTGGCTTCTTGTGTCTCTGCGCTGAAGCTTCACACTTTCCTACGAAGTTTCAGATTCTGTTTCACCCATTTCGAACAGGTATGCCCCTTCTTGGTTTCTTTGCGTCTCTGCGCTGAAGCTTCACGCTTTCCCACGACATCTGTTTCACGCCTTTCGAGCAGCCTGAAAGAGCCGGACGGATCTTCGGAACTTGACTTGGCGAAAATTCTAAAATTCATGTACGTACCTGCAGTCGGCTTAGTTCGTGGTCCGGGGTCCTAATGTCCTTAGCGAGAGACGAACAGCAAAATCACGCACCTCTACACTTGCACTGACAATCTACACGCACCAGCTAGTATGGGCTATACTAGCATTTAGTGCACTGCTAGTGAGTTTTACATTTGACTACCACTTGTACATGCATACATCTACCATCTCCTACATACCTCTGCACTCCTGTTGATCACTGTGCAAACTTCGCACATGCCGTGTACAAGTTTACATTTGGCACCTATCTGCCATCAATTTGCATAGTACGTACATGCTACGATCTCATGCATAAAAACCTTCGTGTACAAGCTTTACATTTCACACACATCTGTTAGTAGTTGGATACTGCTGCAATCTCATGCATTTCTTTTACCATTCTGTTCGGGGTTTGTAAACCGTACAAGGTAGTAACTGGCCATATGGCACGCCAGGTGCGCTTTTGTTGATGCACGGTTGCTTTTTTCACTGTCCACATGAATCGGGCCTCACTATCAGCACTGTGTCTGCTTTACTCATTTGCGAATGTGCTCGAGCGAGCGGTTGTGGTATTCTTTGGCGGCGTACTACTTTAACTCATCAGAACAGTCGTTTGAAAAATAGGGTCCGCTTCCGCTCTTCTCGACCCACCCCCATGTCCTCTGCGCGCTCTTTAGTATTCAGACGCGTTAGTTGAAAGTTGACCCAGGATAATCGATCAAGGGGGTGCATGCGAGGGCATGCGGTGACTGGGAGGTCATCAGTGAACTGGTGAACAGACTAGAATGTCATAATTAACTATATATAGCTAACAATTACAATAATTTCCGTAAATCTGGTGGGAGGGTTTACTTTACCTTGTGAAGGAAAGATGAATTTTCAAGTCAACCAGTCACGTTGTCTTACCCTCGATGCACTGGTTTATGTGTGCACTGGTCTATGGATGAAAGATGTGACACGAGCCAATGGATCGAATTTTGGGTCATGGTGATTGAGACCAAACACTAATGTCCGCGCTCACATGTGTGTGATTCACTCCGGCAATGCTGAACACCTTAAAATCACGTCTTGCGTGACCGAGTGCAGCTTAATATGACACGAGCCAACGAAATGAATTCTGGATCATGACTCGGATCTGACACACTTCCAATACTTACTTGTCTACACAATTTCGTCATTTTTTTCTCGTTCTTCATGATTTTGAGACATGCAAGAGGTGTATATGTTGTGACATAGCAATCAGCCGACATGGTTCGTGCACTTCTTAGCGGAGTTACGAGAGCATCCGAGTGGCGGAGTAATTAGTTAGTATAATAGATTATCGGAATCAGCCGAATATATTCTGCGCGCCACGAACTCCTATTATCGTCGCTGTTCCTACTAAGCCCGGAACCTGAATCATAAGAGTATATCTCTCATGGATCCAGCTGACGTGGAATGAAGGTATGTAATTGTGTTGTTGTGGTGTTGATGATTCATTGAACCGTCCTGATTCTATGATATAGACCCGATATCCATGACTGTAGCTTCCTTCGTGACTGTAAGTTTTATTACGGGTTTCGTCGGCTGCTAACAACCTCGCACTACATACTAGAAAATCATCATTTTCTCAATTCTGATTTTGATCCCTCGATGAGTAATTCAATTTGAATACTGTGCGCATCACCAGCGAGCTGCCAGCGGAGCTGATGCCGTTTACAGAGAATGCGTGAGGGTGATCATAATCTCATTGGTACACTTGGTGCCAGTGAAGGGACCTGCCAGGGAACATTCTCAGGCAACTTGATGTACTTAGTACCACTTACTCCATTATCTTATTTTCAACCCGGAGCCATGGATCATGAATGCCAGCACAACAACTAGAAGGGTGTCCGATGCACATTGCACACTGATGCGAGTACTGAGCACCATCATCTTCCCTTCCCTTCCCTTTAGGTTTAATATCTTCGGGCTATACAATCAACACTAGACCACTCGCGCTATATAATGTCACGATCCAACCGCGCACCATATTTCAACAATGTCTCGTCCTGACACAAATCTCCTGCACTCTTTGTCGCCTGAAATCTCTCAGCGGCTCAAAGATCTCCTGGATCAAGCCCTGCTTGAGTTTATACGGCCAAATTCTGTGTCTCAGTTTGCTCAACATGCTTCCGAGTTGGAAAAGTTCCGCGAGGTTATGTCACAGAGAAATTCGAATGATGATATAGAATTTCTGCGCAGTTTCCGAGAATCCATTCCCACCACAAATTACGATCCTTACAGGCCGTTCATGGCCAAGTTTTTTGCGACACCTTGCAAGGAGTCTGACGTGGAGAACATGTTCGCCCCAGGACTGCCCTACTGCTTAGCTGCTTCCAGCACAACATCTGGAAAAGCACCAAAGACATTCCCGATATATCGACCTGCACCGCACCTTTTGCATCATCCTTTATATTTGCCGCTTTGCCACTCGGAGGGTAGTATCTTATCACCATCTTCTTTGAGTTTTGGGCAAGCCCTGAAGATTGATTTCGAGGACGGCCATAGCTCCAAGGTGTTGCCAGTGTGCTCGGTAACCGTCGGTTTTCTGCGAATGCAAATGAACTGGCACGTCGACCACGACAAGGACAGAATTAATTTATGGGGTAAGTCCATCGCTCTGTTTTCGCATGTGCATGCTGATCTCTAGGCAACTTTCAGTTCCGGGAAAAACCGATCCATACGCGATTTCCTTGGTGAAGAGCTATCGCGCTTTCTTCATTCTGAATGCGCTATTTGCACTCGCAGACCGTCGGGTCACAACCATTCGCTTCCTCTTCGCCAGTGTATTCGTCAATTTTTTGCAGTATGTAGAGGATGAGTGGCCTCTGCTCGTCAACTGCATCGAGAACGGGATTATCCCAGACATGGAAAAACTAGACCATTTGCGAGAGCCTTTAGAGGTCATATTTGCGCTTGATTGTTAAATTTCATTCAGTTTATAATTTGTATCAGAAACATTTTACTCCAAACCCTCTTCGAGCTGCCGAACTTCGCGAAATCGGGCCTCCCGGAATCCAGGGTTGGGCAGTCCGTGTGTGGCCTGACTTGAAAAAGTTCATTGGGATCACTGGAGGTCCCGCTGCTGCATCGGTTCCAAAGGCACGTCAATTGTGGACGGTCTACTACTTAACTAACAGCGACACAAGATCACTCACGTCCTCGGGCCTTCTGTTGCCATGCAGTCTCCTTGTTATGGCAGCTCAGAGTGTTATATCGCCGTACCATATTTCAACGGCGACCCTAATACCGACTTCAAGGTGGTACCTGTAGATGGTGTCACCGAGTATCTGGACGTGCGTTCCAACGAGCCTTCGGAGCGTGTATTGTCCGCCGTAAGAACCATTCACTGCATCCCAGCTTTGTCTGCTCATCTCTGCTGCAGTGGGAGCTTGTGACTGGAGGACATTACGAGCCCGTCTTGACGACACGCAATGGCTTGTGGAGATACCGCATTGGCGATGTCGTCACTGTGAAAGGCTTTGCGCCAGATGACGGATTACCCGTCATCAATTACCTTCATAGGCGAGAGTGAGTTGCGATTTTATCGATGTGGCCAGGCTTAGCAGCTAAAATTCCTGCCGAGGCAGTGGCTCACTTGGGCTGGCGTATGGATCAACGTGTACAGAGTCGCAATTGACGAACGCGATCGTATCTGCCTCTACACGATGGATCGGCCAAATCATAGATTTCACTGTTGTAGCCGATGATCGAGACACGCCAGTTACTTATGGGTACTTGGTAGAAATTGGAGGTGAAATAGGTTCGTGCTTGCTTCGGAGCTCTTCCGCGATTGCGCTAAAAATTTATATTTCACAGGAAAGGACGCGAAAATGGCCACACAGCAAACTTTTGAAGACCTCATGACAAACGATGAATATCATATGGCTTTTTGGCAAGGGAGAGCAAGAAAGCCAACTATACGTCTCGTGGAGAGAGGCACGTTCACAGAATATCGCAGGCAGAAATGCGACAAGACAAACGTCTCGATGGGCCAGGTGAAGGTTCCCATCGTCTTATCTGACTCATCGTTCAAGGAATGGCTCCTGCAGAAAGTTGTTATGGAGTTGTAAGACATTGTACGAGCCGGCTCGAATCGTGGAAGACGGGCCAGGGAAAAATGACCGCTCCCTGGAATTCGATAACATCACGAATCCGCTTCGTAGAATTGCCTTCCTGGCTCGTAGCAACACTTACACGGATGGGGATCCTGTGTGTACATCCCACTCTCTTCTACCTGATCTCTAGAAAGTCTTTTCCTCATGTATGAAGGAGATTCATCGACCGCCATATGAGAAACATGGCCACCATATCTCGTGTGATTCAGCAAGTGTTCGAAACCCTTGCTGTCGCCGGAAGCCCTGAAGGGGCAGTGAACCTCGGATCCCCAAATGTAGGAGCTGCAAAGCGACGCATCGAGGTGAGCCCTGATGAGGAGACAGTTAGTGACAGAAGTAGTAAGAAGGGGTCCACCGTAAGTGCGGGCCCATGTGCATCAGTGCAGGCTTCGTATCCACGAAAGTGCAGGAAGCCATGTGAGCGCGACAGCAGGTGTTGGCAAGGACGGTACTCTCACTTGCCACTGGCAGAATGTTGATGCGATAAAATTCTAGATAAATTTCCGGGCGATTTTCGTAAGTATCCCAAGTGATAACAATCAC
The DNA here is from genome assembly GCF_016647625.1 of Suillus subalutaceus. Classification (NCBI taxonomy): domain Eukaryota; kingdom Fungi; phylum Basidiomycota; class Agaricomycetes; order Boletales; family Suillaceae; genus Suillus; species Suillus subalutaceus. The sequence goes on along the minus strand of NW_024540380.1, from coordinate 101,682 downwards.
ACATTTCACTCACGAAGCTATGTAGAATCTTATTTTAATTAATATTCGGATAGCCTGAAAGAAGCTGAGCAGAGTGGAGAGCGGCACGTTCACAGAATATCGCAGGCAGAAATGCGACAAGACGAACATCTCGATGGGCCAGGTGAAGGTTCCCATCGTCCTATCCGACGCGACGTTTGTGGAATGGCTTCCTGCAGAGAATCATCATGGAGCTGTAAGATACTATACAAGAGCCCGGTCGAATTCTTGAAGAGGGCAAGACGAATGATTTTGTTGAGAATATGTTGCAGTCTCGAGAATTGTTGTCAAGTTATGGGGGGTTTCTTCAAGTTGTACTGACAGGAGTGCGCGTTTTGATCCAAATACTAGTAATGAAATAAAAGTTGAGGTCTTTGTTATTTGTTGCGGGGCCTCGCGAGTACTGAAGAGGAGAGTGACCCGGGATAAGCCCAAGATCAACTGTTTTGTCATCCGACTCAACCCAACGTTCAACCCCAGGGAAGTCTCTTGAAACAGGGAATAGAAAGTGATGATACTAGCCAGTAGTACACCATCAAGTACAGGTGATGCGATTTGTAAATATAAGTGATACAGATGATTAATCAGGGATATCCGGATTCATGCCCGAGTCAGACTGAGAAACACTTGCTAGGTTTGTACATGATTTGGAAGCAATATGATGAGATATCAGATAGTATGTATGTAGCAGTGCGACGATCAAGAGGATCGCTCTGGCTCAGACATCATATCCCAGTCGCTGCCATCTGAGCCGTCGACGCCGTCACCGGCAGACGCGTCAGACCAGGACCCAGAATCAGAACTTCCACTGGCACTCCCGGGCCGACTGATAGGGATCAGAGGGCGCTGGGTCCACGATAGCTGACTGCCTGAGGTATGGATTCTGCGTAGCGCTTGCAATGAAGGCGCTACGTCACTCTCATCCTCAGAATCAAATTCAGAGACGCTCGAAGGAACTGAAGGCGAACGAGGCGGATCATGAATTGGTGACGACTCGGAAGGGATGTAAAAATCATAGGGGGAAGGCGAAGACCGTCGCGAGACATCATCTAGCTCTTGCAACGGGCTCCATCTCGGGTGGCTCTCCCTGAAATCAAGATATTCTCGCATAGCTTTGGAGATATCTGCAGCGCCAGGGCCTGGTGAAGGTGGCACCGAACCATAGGAGGAGGATTGACACGAGGAAGAAGACGACATATCTGAAGGCCATGGGTCAATGATTGTGCGGTCGGGTTGGCGCGAAGTTTCCCTATCGTGCAGGGTTTCGGTGCTCGACACCTTCCTGATCCTATTGTGCTTCTCATCCCATTTCATCATCTCCTCTCTCTCCATCGCGTGCCGCGCAAACATTTCATCCCACAAGCTTGGTGCTGTGCCCTGGCGCTTCAGTACGTTCCTAAGCGCCCACTCCGTATCAAGCATCGCCAGGTATGTGACATCTTTCCAGACACCAACCACACCCCCTCTCTCCGGCTGAAATACCGAACGCCGCCGGGTGCCTTCGTGCATGAAGCCCTGTCCCACGAAAAGCCGCATTGCGCGATCTTTCTGGGCGTTATTCATGAACGCTGCTTGGATGCGATGGAACTTGAGGTCTTCAAATACCCATTTCAGCGCAAGCTCTACGGCTTCGCGAGCGAAGCCCTTGCGTTGATGGCATTCAGAGATGATGATCCCAACATTTGCCTCCTGCGCTGCACTTTGTGCAGGGGCAGCGGTGACATATACGAGGCCGATTGGTTCCTCTTCCTCTTCATAGGGGACTTCCTCCTCTAAAGGGACGAAATCGCCGGGTGCTTGATCCATGCACTGCCTCCTCAACACCACGATGGAGCAAAGCAAGCAGTCTTCTGCGAAATTAATCAAGTATGGTACCGGCGCTTGCATTGGCTCTATTGCGCTCTCCGTGAGTTGGCTCCACAGAACGTCGATAAGGACATTTTGGTAGTTGCTGAAGTCGAGCGGTGTGAGAGCCACATTTTGTGAGTGAGTTAACATGACAGACGAGCGATAGGACAAAGAGTGGATCTACTGCGGCTATGCCGTGTGTTCAAAAGATATATATTACCTTCGGAGGCGCCCACAGCAACCAGCGAGGACGTTTCACAGCAAGCACTGATTGCTGCTAAATTTAACTTGTGAAGCTGCCAACTCACTTCGTATCTGGACTTGGGCGCAGCAAAGTATCCCCCGAGGTCTAGCAAGTCTGTACGTGTTGAAAACAGGGGTTGGTTCTCACGACCGAAACATGAGGAGCACGTTGAATGACGTTCTAGACAAACATTCGTAAAAACGTGTCACGGCGATGCAGTGAGAAAGCTGCAACAGCCCAATTAGGGCTCATGTCAAGTGCGATAAGTAAGGCCCATTATCTAATAATACAAGGCGCCTTAGGTTGTCTGTGAGATGGACGTTCAATTTATATTCCTCCGAAGGGCACGAGAGGCGCTGCCTCCGTGATATCGAGCGTGAGCGGGATGTCCATGATCCACCTCGTCATCATGTCCTGTGTATGGTATGAGCGAATGAACCCGAACACTTGGATTCCATCACTCACCAAGGCAGCTTCAGGTTGGTCGTAAGGAACCATGTGCCTGAAAAGATAAATAGTTAATTATCAAAACACAAAACAAGGTATGTCTCCTGACCCAGATTCGTAAACAGTAACGAAGGTTACGTTTCCAGCGCCAGAACCACCGCCACCGGCAGACCGGACAGTACCGGCTACCTTTCCAGAACGTATCGTTACCCACTGCTCAGTCGTAGCCGTGGAGAACTCGTCCAAGAAGATAGTGTCAAGTTGTTCGAGCCAACGTTCGTTGCCCTGAAATATACGTGAGCTTACGGAAAACAAACCTGAATGATGAGATATGTACCATGTAATTGCACATCATATCTGAAAGTGGCATCAGAAATCCGCAGCCAGAATAGAAAGTTTAGCCTCACCCGCGTTACCAGCATAGATCAACAGCCTGACACCATCATTGATCATATCTGTCAGCAAAAGCGGTGTATTACGCATCGAATCACCCTGAAGCATAAATGCCTGATTGACAGCCATGTTACACGACTCGAATTTGCGCTCGGGATTCACACCAAGAGCAGCTTTGACAGCAGGATCGTTCATATAAGTCTCAATCCAACCCATCTGACGGTAACATAGAGGGCCGTCTGTCTCAGGATCACATTTGATACGCGCATCGTAAGGGTTGAGGCCGGATTCTGAAGGGCGAGTTCAGGTGTGATTAGATCTCGTAACAATGGCACATACGTTGGATGGGAGCGTAAAGCTGAGAGTTGCAATACAACGCAGCAGGTACGCAGGTTAAGCGGGAATTAAAAGAGCGACAAGATTGGATCAGCCTCTGGCAGGTCGGGACTTTGCTCCTCAGGGCAGTGCATTGCGCACCATCGGGGTCATCATAGATCGGGTACGGTCCTTCGCAGAGATAAGTCAGGTATCGATGCCATTTGGATGTAGTTGTCGGTCATTCCATTGCCTATCATAACAGAGGCAAGGTTGATCTTGACAAGTCCAGCCTCGGGCGAAAGAGGAAGCTGTTGATTCTCGGTGTAGATGACGTTTGCAATGTTCGGAACATAGGTGCCGCCATAACTCTCGGCAGCGAGATGGAAAGGTTGAGTGGAGTATTCGGGAAAGCGGGTGAGGAAGAGTTCCATGAAGGCATACACATCCTTTCCAGCAACAGGGCTCGTGTCAACGGTGCTGCCATCTTCAGAGTACGAATATCCAACGTTAATGGGCTGGTCAAGGAAGATAATGTTCGCGTGGGTATTCCAGCTGTGGGGGTTGAACGTCGTGTTGGCACCTTCGTCGGCGATATTACAGGGACCAAGTTCAAACAGAAGGCCGGTAGACGAGCTACACCCTGGGCCGCCGTTAAGCCACATTACAAGGGGCGCATCTTCAGGAGAGGTGCGTGACTCAAAGAACCTAAAAACAATCAAGATTGAAAATTTGAAATAACGGAAGAAAAAGATGGCATCACTGACCAGAAGAACAGATGCTTATCATCGGTGATATCAAGGTAACCGGAGTACTGTTTCACCGAAGGGTCACAAAGCTTGGGCTCCGTGACCCTGAGCTTATAGTCACCAAAATGAGGGTGTTGAACCAGCTCATCTGCGACGTTTGTTTCAGTCAGAGGGAACCGGATCAGGCATACGGACTTACAGGTTAAGCCGTGTTGCTTGATGAACTGCTTCCCATCTTCAAACCATTGATGCACTCTCTCGGCACCTGGCAGGTGGAAGAGACCATTTTGAACAGGGCTAGTCCCACCAAGAACGACTTGTGTGTCCTCGGCTGGCGCTGCGAGGATTGCTGGTATGACAAGGGCTAGAGGAAGGAGACTGAGGACCTTCTTCATGTTGAAGGTAATATGAAGAGCCTCAAGTTAGAACGACTGTCTTCCTTCTTTCAAAATACGACTATGGGAGACGTCAAGTTGAACTTGTGGGATTGCGGTTACGAGGCTGCACGCTTCAACGTCGTGTACTGGTGCATGTAGGCTTGTTTGGCAGCTGCAGCTGGAACAAACAACCGTGTAATACGCCTTTCCACTATATGCCAATACGTGTGACCTGCCATCGTGCCGCATGCAGCTGGAACTGAAGATAATCAACAAGTTCCTGTACTTGTGCATCAGAAAATCCACGCCGTTCCGATCGACGATCAATCTGAACCATATGATTGTGGTGTGTGCAGTTCGATACTGATTGAATTCTAGGCTGTCCAACATCAGCAGAAAGCCTGAGACAACTAGTTTCGGAACGTTTGATTCAGCACCGCCGAGGAATCTTTAATACTGCCATGATCATGAGCTGTTCTCGTGGAGCCTATTTCAATAAATCCATGTACCAATTATATTCAGATTATTCGTAGTATCAGTTCAATTCGCCCGTAACAAATGCTTATGGACAGCTTTATGTATGTATAACAAGCGACGCGAGAGTGGGTGTACAGCGCCCTGCACTAATGCCCCTGCACCGTGGCCCCAGAAGAAATAGAGAACTATAGGCTGCGCAGAGGAGCGGGTAGAAGGTGGATCTAAAGTGTCCCTGAGGTGTATGAGTGCATTTGCGACAAATAAAGCCAAGGATGACAACAGCTGATGATACAACGTAGTCACAGGCATAAGTAGGTGGGGCTGCAGGAGGTCGTGGGAGTTTCATGCAGGTATCTCAGGTGGGATGCACGAACAGAGGGGTATCGGATATTAGGTTACAAGTGCGCTTCTCCTCAGGTTGTCGCGGACGAGAACATCTTGCACTGGCAATATAAATCGAGTCAGCTGCAGTTTCCGAAGCAAAGACATGTACACACCGTTCTCGAGGATATATGTTGTTGATTTTGTGTCCTGTAAGATAAGTTCAGTTACCACGAGTGCCTATGAATAATGGCTCAAGATCTTACAGTTACAGATGTAAGATGAAAGTAGTATAGTCGCTCAGGAGAATGCTCTTTTAGCAGGCCAGCGAATTTCTTCTTTAGGTCTGACAAGACAACGCGTCATGAAACAACTTGACAACAGAGGACATAACTTACATTGACTAGCACTTTCAAAGTCATTCGGTCGGCTCCCATAGCTGACAATGTAATCAGCTAACCGAATACCTGAAGCGAGCTTCGCGCGAAGGATATCGCATTTATTTAGAAACAGTATCAGCTCAGTTTTCTTCAACAGGGGATTAGACACGATAGACTTCCAGAGAAGGAAAGAATCGGCCTGCCACAAAGAATGAGCCACAAAAACAGGGGTAGGAGATAAGGCGCACCAATCTATTTACAGATGGATCTTCTTGAAGAACCTGGTCAAAGCAGCTTATGGGAGCCAGGAAAATGATGGCATTCATGTCATCGAAGTATGGGACCCATGCGGCTCTCTACAAAAATGGCAGTTGAGCCGAGAGCTCGTTGACACGATATATCACAAGTACTCACTAGTGATCTTTGACCGCCAACATCGAACACACGCCAGTCATGGCTCATAGGCGATCCCATATGACCTAGTCCATAATCGGTCAAAATCCAGTAGAAATGTTGTCATGGGGCAAACCTGTTTTCATAGTAAATCGATGTTCTGACACTCCAAGTGTCTTTAGCCGCGCGCGCAGAACATCATCTAAATTTCAAATGAGCACCAATTACGTGCTATCGAGAATCATTTCAACTTACCATCAGTGGGTATGTACCGCGGTGAAGTCACCCGATCAAGTGCATCAAGGAAGCTGGAAGTCATCATGAGGGCAAGATATGAAATCATTATTTCAAAAACGTACAAGCCAGCCATCTCTTCCGGTCTCATCTTCTCGACTTCCATCAATTTCCGAACGATAGGATCAGTCCAAAGCCGTTTCATGTCTTCTGCGCAAGCATTCAGAACTACGCCAGGGTCGTCCGGGTCAGCCCAGTCGATTAGATCTGCACTGTCACAGCTATTTCGACCCATTAGTCGATTGAACGTGTTCTTCCAGCCTGCGGAAGAGTTGACACTGATTTCTTGCTGAATAGGAAGAGATTGTGCAGGATTGGAGAATTGGGCGTGGCCATTGGGGATAAGCTTCTTCATTAAGGCAGCTTCGACTTGTAGTAATGGAGCTAAGCGCATCTTGAGCTTCAGATGTTCTGAATTGAGTGGAGGATATTCCTTGGATGGTGTGGGTGTAGAAGAGGGGTTCGTTATGTGATTGATTGGCGTTGAAGGGATGTGTGCTGAGGAATGTGCCCTGGACATTAGGTCCAAGATGGCGTGAATAGATTGAACAACATTGAGTTGAATGACTGCTCTCCACGAAGCACGCTCTGAGCGAAAGGCCTAAACAAACGAGGGTGATTAGTATTACAGGCAAGGGATGTCCCGGAGATTAATCAGAGCGCACTTTAGGAGAGTTCATGAGTTGGAAGTCTGCAATGTACCCAAAAGAAGGTAAATTGTAGTCTGACCATAAATAGAATTTGACCTTACTTTTCAGCGTTGTCGATTTGCCTGCAAGCTCCGGGTGAGGAGCTGGGAGGTGAGAGAAAGCTACATGGGAACTCACCTGATTCGCTCTGACCTAGTGTTCGTTGCACAGCATAATTAATGGGATATCTCGAGTTGAAGGCCAGGAGCGCACCTAGGAGTAGTATCTTTATTGCTTTAGGACCTTTCTTCTCTGAGATACGTTGTTTGTTGAGCTCCTCATCAATTGCGTCAGAAACGCGCTTTGCTTCTTGTTCTGCTGCAAGTCGTTCCTCCCGTTCGGCAGGTGATTCATAAGAAGGAGGTGCAATTGCTCGGGTGAGGGGATCGTCCTCGGAGACTCTGAGTCGTTTAGGTGTGGGCATGAGTGTATAAGGAGAAGAGGTCGTTGATAAGATGGGAATTAAGAAAAGACTTGTGTTTAGATAAAAAGTTAATGGTACAAATTGACTGCAGGGCGGCAGTGGCGGTTGAGATGGAAAGAAACCGTAGTAGTAGTGAATAATGGGGGGGTCTGACGTGATATTTGATGAAAGTAGTCACACTAAAAGGTACAGACCTACGGTATTAGGGATCGGCGGTACCCCCCATGTTCCGGAGCCATGGACTTGTGACTTGATCCCATCCTCCTGTCAAAATTTGACTATCCGTGCTATCAAAGACCAGCTTCTAAGCTTCGTTTCGACAGGGTTTACAGATGTGCATGTGCCTCAGTCTCCACGCATTTCCGTTTCCATCTTCAGCGCCTATAACTAATTCGTTACCTTCCTCTCGTGAGCTATTATTACTCACCCGTTGACGGCCGTGTGAGGTGGGTCTGCCGAGGCCTTGACGCCTACTAGGTTTAGCATGAAATGGTTCCGTTGCCATTCAAGGTGATGCATAGCGGCCAGAAATTCGAACTCTTCTGATTCTGCACTGCATCTCAATCAGGATCAGGCAAAATAGTATCTCCTCATTTGAGGAACAGCGGCATAAAATGCTCCTTGGCTTTTTCAATTCCGCGATTCTGTTTAGATCTGCCTCCGTTATGCCAAGCAAGGTCCAAGTTTCATGCACAATTGACTTTTGCACCCCTTGCGCCGTGGTATCTGCCGAAATATCCCTCTCCGCCGATAGCATATCTGGGGGCGCAGTAACCCCTGGCACCTCGTAAATCAATAATGGTGTCAGGATCTCCACCGCAGCCACCATTGGAAAACCTGTATCCAAGACCGGAGTCGGTTCCGATAAGCTATGACTTTAGTACATCCTATTTTTTGACCTTGGCCTCTTCTGCCATCAACGGGGTGTATAAATCACTTCTTTAGGCCCCGCCGTGTACAAGCAACGTCTCAGGAAACTTGTCAAGAAATAACTCCCTACCGCCGCTCTTCCAAGAGTCTAGACCTCCGAGTCCTGGTTCCTTGTCCCAGTCCCAGACTCAATGGCAATATCAATCTCAAAAGACAGACTTCCTGATCCATGATGACGGATATCGCATGCCAATCACAGGAGTAATATGCACCCGAGAACACCCCCTCGTCCTACTTTTTTGCCTAATCGATCAACCACCACACCTGTATGCCATTTGGAGCCACAAAATGTCCCACAGACTCGAACACTTCAAGTACAACAGAAGCGGCGTTAGTGAACCTTGTTGTCGGGCGGCTATCTCACTATTCCTCTCATGCGCACAGCGTTGTGCGAACTACGTCAGATGCCGTGCCCGCCGGCGGTCGTTAGAAAAATACTCCACTTCAACGGCTACAGTCCTCCGTACACCCGTTCAAATTCTTTCATTAATGTCACTAGCTTAGCGGCAGCCGCTCTCCTTCATCTGCCGCACTAGTCTAGTTTGGTTTAATGAGCGGCATGGAAGTATTGGAATGCGCTTGTCTACTACTAGGCCGCCGAACACATATTTGGCCCTAGGACAGCGACCGTTGCCCACATAAATTCGTTTTTGGTTCCTTGGCTGGCAGATTCAGAGGAATAGAATCGACCTTCTTCTTTTTCGCCTCCTCGTAAACAACGGACGGATGGCAACTCGCTAAGCTTCAAAGCTTCAAGTTGGCAGCAACACGATCGTCGCCATGCAAACATGTTTTGTCGACGTCAGGAACCGCGTCTCAACAACAAAGACGTATTCTGAAGCTTCTAATCCCTTCTGCCTCTTTCATTCCAGTCCAATGACGTACAGAACGGGTTCATCTGCCTATATGTCACGTGGCGTCGACCCGCATTGCTCCCACGGGATCAAACGTTTCGCTCCGTGCACCGTGCTTATCAATATGTAGATGTTTGTCAGCAGACCCTGTCACCTACCACCACTTCCGAACATCAAAATTTAGCACCATCAAGCTGCCTCGGCTGCCGGCACCTCCGGGCTAAGCTTAGACTGCGGCTTTGCTGGCTCTTTCTTAAACTTGTCATGCAGTACATAAACAGTATCATTCTTGTGCTGTCGCCTTTCATTCGCCACCTATTGATTCTTGATTCTTGTGTGATATAGGCTCCCTCGTGTTTCCCTCCATTTCGATCACTTTCTGGCGGTACTGGAATTCTGTTGACACTGATCGTGACAGAACGTCCGCCACTTGTCGTGGTCCCTAAACTACACCCTTACTCCCCAGGACCCTCTTGATCTCAAATGACATTGCTGCGGCCACCTGTCCATGTCATCGATTAGTATGTATTCGATAATGAAATGACCAACTTGGTCAAATGGTGTCCTGCTGCGCCGTAGCCTGGGCTGTGTCTATCGCCACTAGGGGATCATAGCGCAGGTCATGTATCGCCACCTAGTACAGGAGACTGTCTAGCTGGGTTTCAAGACAACTGTTTCCGCAGCTTTCGAATGGAAGAAGATAGCCTGTTGGAACCCTTGATATGTTGAGCCCTTCATTTTGTTCCTTGGCCTGTTTTCAGCTTAATTATGCTTCCATTCTTGTCGATGCAGATCTACCATATGCATCGTCATATAAAAGTGTATATGTATATATAAACACATGCAATCGTCCTCTTCCTCTCTTGTATTGCATCGGCGTTAATAGTGAGTCACATGGATGATGGTATGGATGCATATAAACTATTGAGACATGTCTGATCATGAGCTTCAAAAGTATAGATGGCTAGATGTCATGTCACATTGGATCGTGATGTACTAGTACGTGGAAGGACATAAGTAGACACTGATTCCACGTGACAGAATTCACTGATGAGGTCTTCGTTAGTAGCAGTCAGAGTAGGTGGTGGAGCCTCTCCAACGGGGGGTGGAGTAGGGTTTCGTACGTTCTCTCCGTCCGACAATCATGATCACGCTGAAATGTGCTGCTGATCATCTCACAGGTATTCCTGACCTAACGCTAGAGATCATGTCCACGTTTACCTCGTTAGCAATAGGTTTCGAGGACATCATTTGAGGCTGTACTGCCGGTGGCGTCCCAAGTTGTCGAGTTCTAGTTGACGAAGACACTCATGTCTTTTTAAGTCTACTTCTAGTTTCACTGCTCATCCAAAGCACACATATTGAGTCTCACATCTACTTTGCCTTATGCTGCCGTGTCATGTACCACCTTTGTCTCAGATCGCCACGAAACCTGTCCGAGTCGCCCGGGCATGGAGCTGGGGACTCCGCTTGCCTAATCACCGCGAAACCTGAGCGCAAAATTAATTCAATTCGTTTAAACAAGTTGAATCAACGTCATGCATCGGCTCAGGCTGAGTCCTGGTACATTAATGGTACACACGCCTCATTGACGTCCAAAGTTGGCCCAATTCCTGAAACATAAGACCGGGATTTTGGAAGAAATCCGAGACGTTCCGGACAGCCAAATTAGGGTCAGACGGTATGGACAGAATGAACGGGATGGCCGGTCATTAGTCGTTTCTAATATTCCGGTATATACGACTGGCTGGCCCTGAGCCCCTTCAAATTAGCTGGCATTGGTCGACCACTCTGTTACAGAAATAAGTGTTAGGAGAGTCGGTTCCGTGCAGCAAGCGACGAGGGTGATAATAGGTAGGTAGCTGGATATGCCGTATGATAGACTTGTTTTGACGCCGTGTAAATTAGCACCAACGTGACGTGTGCTATCATGATAGGCTGGAGAAAGATTATCAACCCCTATATATGATCCTACTATGTGGCGAATGAAGTTAGCGCTTACTCGTGTGTCGCTAAAAATATCTGTCGGTCTTACCCCGAGGCCCTGGGTCACTCACTACTCATCGGAGTCTAAGCCTACAGGCGGATGCCACCGTGACTTGAAGTATCTCGAGCTTTCGCTGCACCGGTATCTAGATTCGTGACCATTCTGACGTGGCTACACCACTAGAAGCAGTATACGCCACGCTGGGCATAAGCCTCCACAATCGTTTGGTGTCGAATTCCCAAGGATGTGAGCGCTATGACCAGGAATAAACCAATGATTGAGTCGTGGGCTGTGTATTGAGTGGCACATGGTCCATCGAACTGCGCTCGGCCCAAAATTTGGGGCAGTACTGTGACTTCACGCGCACGGAAGCAAAGCTTGAAGCTTAAAGGATATAACTTGTATAAGTCGCATGTGATGGAAAGGTCCTTGCGTCGACTCCGTTCATGAGAGTGCCAAGCATAGGCTGTGAAATCTGGCTTTGATGGATACGTCAATTTCACCTAATTTTGGTCCGAAGTTGGGATGACAAATATTCCCCAACGAGTTGGCGCACTGAGTACTGAGTGATGGCAATTCCAGCGTGCTCATCATCACTCTGACGACCTGGTTTTCATTCCTTCACGTGTAGTTTTGTCGTCCCGCACTAAAATTATTGCAGAAAAAGAGACAGAAAGTGGGAAAAAAATGATATACATTTTGGATTAATTTTTTTATTCGTGTCAATATCATGGTTTAATATTTTAGCGCTGCGCGTTACGAAATCAAATTATCTCCAACCCCAAAGAATTTGCGCCAAATAAATGCTCGCTGGTCATTCCGTCTTTTTCTTCTTGACCACCTTCCTTCATGTCGACCGTCCCTCCAGTTCGCTCGACGCCTCCGTCGATGGAGACTCTCACTCCCCCTATAACTCCGAAGCTTAATGGCGACGCTAACTCACTGTCCTCAAAGAAGTTCATTGAGGATCCCGAGCACGTCCCTGCCGACGCTAATATTCCTGATAACTACGTGTCTTACACCCTCAAGCACCAAAAATCTCTTCCTCCACTCTCTTGGGACAACTGGTACAAGGAGTTAAACTGGCTGCACGTTGCAATTCTCGCTGGTACGCCTGTCGTAGGTCTTGTCGGCGCGTACTACACTCGCCTTCGATGGGAAACTGCGGTTTGGTCAGTGGTATACTATTACATGACTGGTCTCGGTAAGCTTTGGCATTCACCTTCAGATACGCTGTCTTATCATAGTCTCAGGCATCACTGCTGGTTATCACCGGCTATGGGCACATCGTTCATACAACGCGTCGAAGCCCCTTCAGTACGTTCTTGCATTCGTCGGTGCAGGTGCAGTTGAAGGCTCTATTAAATGGTGGTCACGGGGACACCGTGCTCACCATCGTTACACCGACACCGACCTTGACCCGTATAACGCACATCGCGGCCTCTTATGGTCACACATTGGGTGGATGGTTGTCAAGCCCCGTCGCAAGCCTGGCGTTGCTGATGTTAGCGACTTGACAAAGAACGAGGTTGTAAGGTGGCAGCACAAATACTACCTGTTCCTTGTCGTGATTATGGGCTTCCTCTTCCCTACTGTTGTGGCTGGACTTGGCTGGGGTGACTGGCAGGGTGGCTACATATATGCCGCTCTTCTACGTCTTTGCTTTGTTCACCACGTGCGTTTGTTGCTGCCCTATACTCCGATAAATAGTTGACCTCGCGCATATAGTCCACATTCTGCGTTAATTCGCTCGCTCATTGGTTGGGTGAAACACCATTCGATGACAAACATAGTCCTCGCGACCATCTCATTACTGCCCTCGTCACAATTGGTGAAGGGTACCACAACTTCCACCACCAGTTCCCCATGGACTACCGCAATGCCATCAAGTGGTACCAATATGATCCTACAAAGTGGTTCATTTGGTCGTGCCAGAAGCTTGGCTTCGCAAGCCATCTGAAGGTGTGTCTATTGGAGATACGCTAGGATGATTGGCTTATGCAGGTCTATCAGTCCTTCCCTGATAATGAGGTCCGCAAGGGTCAGCTGACCATGCAACTTAAACGTCTTCGCGAGACCCAGGAAACCCTGTCATGGCCTTCTGATAACAGTGACTTGCCCGTCATTTCCTGGGAGAGCTGTACGTATTTTCTCAGCGTGTGCATATGTATTTTCTGATACATTACGTGTAGACCTTGAACAAGCCAAGAGCCGTCCACTCATCTGCATTGCTGGCTTCATCCACGATGTTTCAGACTTCCTTGATGACCACCCAGGAGGCCGTCACTTGTTGACGAAGAACATTGGCCGGGATGCCACTACAGCATTCTTTGGAGGTGTTTATGACCATAGTAACGCCGCACATAACGTGAGGCATATTCTACTTGTCGCACAACCATATCTTGACTAATACCTTGTGCAGCTCCTTGCGATGAAGCGTGTCGGCGTTCTTCACGGCGGAGCCCCACATGGCCTTGAAGACAAGACCATACCTCCAAGCCAGCGTCTCCGCATTGCACGATACAACGAGATCGGTGGCAGCGGCTACAGTTCCGCAGCCCACTCTGATGGCGAGGGTCTCCTCGGATAATACCCTTCCTAGCCCTAGATGCGTGTCCATTCAGGATAGAATTTTCAGACTTTATTACATTCAGCAATTATTGACTCTGCATATATTGCAATACCGGCTGTGCCTTAAAAAGCTTGTTGACCCTTTCCCCCCATTTCTCTTCATACGATACGCCACGCCCCGCTGTTACGCCTTGTCATGTTTGCGATGGTAATACGAAGGCAGAATGTACGATATACATACTTTGGTGTTATACCTTTGTGGTTGGAACTGAGTTGTTTTTACGCACATTTTGAGGCTGTATGCACGTCAAGTTCACAATTGGAGTGTCACCTTGTACCATAATTGTGGCTGTACGATCCCATTTTTCGACCTGGTGAGAATTAATTCTTGTTTAACCAAGTTGAATTGATTCGCGACACTGGTCGAAATTTTCAGCGTCGTGACTGTGCGTCATCGTTGAGGCCCCTTTCTATCTGGTGATAAGTGTCTAACTGACGTGTTCCCTTTCTGCACGTCGCACACTTGTCCTCTGAGCACCGTCTGCTCGTGCACGCTCTGCACTACTTGTTTTTTAGCTATTAGCAACGTAACGGCGCTGGCGCCAGGCTCCCGATCGACTCATTGTGTCCATCGAACTAGTCTTTATTTCATTTTGCGTTGGCAAATGACTATTAACCCTAGGGCCTATGCGATTCTACTGTCAATGCATGAGGTTCTTCGACTCGTACTACAGATGCAGTCCATCTTAACCAGTCTTGGCCAAGTTGACAGGACAGAAATCTATTGCAGGTTCGAACCCGCTCAACCTTTTACCATGCCTTCAACATTCACTCATGGATGGATCCGACATTCTAATGTCTATCTGGAGTAGTCACAGCCAACTGGCACCGGCAATCTTCATTCACTCATGGCCGGTTGTTGGAACTTGTGAAGCATATTGGCGAAAGGGATTACCACAACAGAATTGAAATCTGTTTCTCTTGGACTGCGCAGGTTTGAAACCTGCTGACAACAATTTTTTCTCTCTCAGAACACACCTGCAATGCCATTCACTCATTCATGGATTTGTCGGAGGTTCATCTAACTGGTCTTAGTCCAGTGGTTACCGCAGCAGAATCAAATCTGCTTCTCTTGGACTGTGCAGGTTCGAAACTTGCCGATCGACAGGTTTTTTTCTATGGGAACAGGCCTTGAAGATTCGCGGTTTCCTCGGAGGCGACAGGGTTTTTTTCTAACGGAACATGCCTTCGAGGTTCACTCATGGATGGTTTTCCCATAACAGAATCAAAACCTGTCTAACCTGCCAATGATAAGGTTTTTTTTCCCTATCGGAACACACTTCGACATTCACTCATTCATGGTTTCGTCAGATGTTCATCCTAACTGATCTTAGCTAAGTGATTACCGCAACAGAATCAAAATCTGTTTGTCTTCGACTGCGCAGGTTCAAAACCTGCCGAATGACAGGTCTTTTTCTACTGGAACACACTTTGACACTGACTCGTCGATGGTTCCCTAAGAGGTCCATCTAACTGGTCTTAGCTAAGTGGTTACATCATCAGACTCAAAATCTGTTCCTCTTGGAGTTGGTTCGAAACCTGCTGACAACATTTTTGCGGTGTATAGATCCTCGGAGGTCTATCTTTAGTAGGCCCAGTCATTGCGTGACAATGCGTGTGATAGTCTGTCCATGAAAAGGAATGCTCTGCCTGCGCGATCCCAAGAACTTACATTCGGTGTTGATTCTATCAAGCATGTTCACTGCTTATTCACCGTAAGTTATTCGCGTTCATCAGTGCACTCACAATCTCATCTGACCAAGTGAGATCAACCTTCGCGATTTGATTGTATTACAATCACCGTCAAATATGCATTGCCTAAGCTTTCCGTTTCACTAACATGATGTAAACTTGGCGGTGGTCCTTCATCGGACAAACCTCTCAAAGGAAAGGAATGTCACGGACCACGGTGCTCAAGCATCTTCCGACTACTGGTAAATATACCCTCCAAGCTGTGCTTTCTGAAAGTTATATGATCTATAAATTATCAGAACCTGTCTATTGAAATGTGCTCATTCTCATCACACATGTAGCATATTGATATTGTCCGACAGCGAAATTTCCGCAGCTTTTCTCGATTGTTGCCCTGGCTCGCTACTTTCCTGCTGATGGTGTACAATTAGTATGCCTTTGATGCATTCTCGAAATGATAGTACACGGCATTAGTACTTGTGGAACAAGGTTGCTGCGAAGTTCGGCCTTGAATTATCTAGTTGCTGACTACGGTGTTGAATGCAGTACGAGCTTTCGGCCCCGCTGCCTTTACCGGGACTTTTGCATTCAAATTAGATGTGATACTTTCCGCGCGCTAGCCTTGAGCTTGATCACATTTAGGTGCAAACGTCCCAGTAAAGACAACAAGGCCGAATTTTTCAAAAACTCGCACTGCAGTTTCATATGGAACACACTGTAAATTTAAATTACACCGGTGCACAGTGCCATGCAGCTATTTTCCTGGTCTACCTAGTACGGGAGATCATGGCTGAGTGTATGATGCAGCACATTAACCTGGCCTGCTAAGAACGAATCGCACCGAACGCACGGTTATATACAAAAAATGTAATAGACTGCAGCTCTCCACTGGAGTCGTCTCTTAGCATCACGGGGGAGAAAGGCAGCGTGTGTAGACTTTCCGACGGCCAAGAATATTGCTGCATGCGTTGAAGAGTGATAATTTTGGCTGAACCGCAAAATCGCATGCACTGTGTCAAATTTACTTTTTAAACCCAACATCAGGCTATGCAAAGCCACACTGATTGATGGAAGGCGTACTATCATGATGTAGCTTAACATGCAGTTGGCACAATAAAATATACACATATTTGGTCTTCCAGCGAACAGGTGGCACTAAGGGTTTGAACTCGAGCCTAGACGTCGCCAGAACAACAATTTACGCCGGACTGCTGGAAGGTGGCCTGAAGAAATGATGAGTCAGGCTGTTTTCATGGGAGTAGGCAGGAACCGACCAAATACTACTGATGGTCCCCATGCCACCAGCACTAACGCTACATGCTGCGTCCCAAAAGGCGTTGGGTATGCGCGATGTCTTGCTACATCAATGATAGTCGAAAGCGCGGCCAGAAGTTGGGTGATAAAGAACGCCCTAAGGGTTCACATTAGCACCTCTCCGAGGACACCGACCTATACTTCGACGTGCGTACATTTGGAAGAGAATGAGCCTCCATACTGCAGGCGCAAGACTCTGTCTAGGCTGTTCATGACCATGATGGCCTTGAGGGCAGAGTAAATACGTACCCCAGGGTGCCAGGCACTACCAGAACGACTCACTCGATATCGGAAGAGTAGTTGTGCATTCTTCAATGGGCACGATGGACACTCGTTCGTCGCGTATCTGAGATTCGTCCCATTGCGATGTCTCCGAAGAGCGCTTTGGCGCAGGCGGTGAAGATAAGGAGGAGGCAAGGATTTCAGCCCGCGGGGAATAGATATCGTTTCGACATAGCCGCGGCATCATCCATATCGTCAACATGAGGCATAATATCTTTCCTTGGCATCACCTCGACGTCTCGATCATTGTTGTCTATTAAATGGTTCCCAGATTCCGCGGACTTTGGATCCACATCCGAGTCGGGTATAGGCGGCAAAGGCGGGTTTTTTGAGGGTTCAATGATGTTGACTTCCCTTTCAACCGACAGGGAATGTGAATGTGGGGCTGTGAGCTTGAAAAGCTCACGATGCACCGTGTGTATTCTGAATACGTGGTGGGCTGCTATTGCAGACAGGAATAAACATGGAACCGCAAGAATCATGGACTATGCCCGCATAGCCTAAGAATCGTCCCCTGCGTATGTGAGCTTCATCATAACGTTGGTAATGCAAGTGACGCTGCACGCACCATATGGGATGACTAGAGTCGCAGTGAAGATCATCTGTGGGTTGAATTGCGTGAAGGGATAATAGGACGGGAACAGCGACACCAAGTGCACCGAGCGGAAACACAACGATGGGAAGAAGATAACGGTTTCGCCATGCCAATGTCCTGCTCACGTATAAGTATTCAAAAACAAATTGGTGTGGCAATGGTGCAAACCACGCACGACGAAGCAGTCGCCATCACAGAGGACGGCCACACCACAGCGCTTGTCGTTGCCATCGTGAACGCGGCACATACTCCCGTTAGGGAGTGAGCGGAGTAGTATATGATGAACGTCTGAGCTGCTCAAGATATCAGGGCAACAGAACAACATAACACATTATAAAAGCTTGCCTTTGCAAAATGCCGGTGGCATATCAAACGGGTTCATGTTATATACCATGCCTTCAAGAAGTCAGCAAAGCTTCCTCGACCCTCACCTGTTTGGCAAGAGAACGCGGACGCACCCAGGCAAAAATTCCCTGGAGTATCGTCGCAAAGACGCAGTACAACATTGGGCCCCAGTAGCTCCCAGTCGCGCGAGCGAACACTGTTAGGACTATCCAGCATGCAAAGACACCTGTACCACTTTGGCGTCAATGCGGGAAGGGTTTGATGTCTGAATCTGCTTACCAGAAAACGACAGTACAAACCACACAACTTTCAGCGCGAACGGCAGCATGGGAGCCAGTTTCAACAGACACTATTTGACCCACGCCAACTCTTGACGGTTCACTGTCACGGTACTGGTATGAGATGCATGACCCTCAGGCTCATGCCTAGTAGTTGAAAATAGTCCGGAAACAATTCGCTTAT
The DNA here is from genome assembly GCF_016647625.1 of Suillus subalutaceus. Classification (NCBI taxonomy): domain Eukaryota; kingdom Fungi; phylum Basidiomycota; class Agaricomycetes; order Boletales; family Suillaceae; genus Suillus; species Suillus subalutaceus. Next base: position 83,221 of record NW_024540380.1, on the reverse strand, counting down.
AGGTCTCATCTTTTCTCACTGTCAAGGTCCGGGACCGCTTCAGCGTGTAGTGAGGGTGATTGCAATCTGTTACGCTTTAATGAAATCCGCATGGTTAGCTCTGCTTAACATAAAAAAAACTGTGCATGCCATCTTTTCCGCGTGACCCGCAGCGCTGATGAGCCCTACTCGTTTGAGGACAACCGACGTCATAGCGAAGGAAAATCGGATAAGGAGTACGCGAAAAAAGCACAATATTGTCATATATTACACCATCCGTCATATGTAGTATGATGACAGTTGGCGCGAGGATAATCAGGAGTGTAGCGTGCGACGAACGAAATCGTCAACTTGACGAGGAGAAAGTGACAACTTAGCCCAAGAGGACCCCGGATCTACCCAGAGCAAGGCGGCCGCCACCATATGACGTGTAAAGTGCCATAGTACGAATCGTCGATCTCCTTATCTTTGGACAGCTTGGCTATCAACGCCACCAGCGAGGCTGGCCACGACAGTCTCCACCCCTGACGAAGGCGAGTCCGTCTGAGCAGTTTCCACTTGCGTATCATCGACTTCATCTCGGCACCATTCCATTTTCAACTCCACATCCATGATACCCTTGCCTATGCCAATCGGGAAATCGAGGTCATCTCGAGGCAGTATGAACGATGAGGATGGCATCTCAGGAGCGATATGGAATGCTGGGATGAACCACAGCCAAGTCATAAATACCTGCCAAGGCTTGGCGTAAGGAATGACATGTGGAATACAGTATGGACATACCTGTCCCATGTAGAGTTTAATCCGCAACTCTCGGTCGGCGTCAACTACTATTCCGCTGCGACCGATCCTGGTGTCTGTCACTGGCCGGGATATGGAATGGATAGAAGTCATCTCCGATTTAATTGAAGCTTCTGAGCTGTGAATTTCCTCCTGTCGAAACGGTGCTTTGGAAATGTCCACCCAATGCTCCTCAGTCAACGGACCAAGAACATAGTTATAGACCTTGATGCCCTGTCATCTGTGAGTTCTCCAGGTAGTGCAACCAGCTTGTCATAAAGTTGACGAACCTCGTCTGCGCTATTCATTTCAGAAGGTAGCTTTCCATCATCTCCCATCCGAGCGAAAGTCCGTATCATTTTTTCTTTGTCCCATTTGTCGCTGGTAAAGATACCACTGACCGATTCGAACGACTCAAGTTTTTGCCTTCCCAAGTTAGTGATATCCCGAGTACTTTGCTCCCGACGCTCTAGAGCGTCAACCAAATCATCGTCATAACGTGCTAGTGACGCCCACACACGGTTATTGCCAAGACTAATGAGACCACGTCCATCCTTTCCGCGATCCATTAGAAAGCTGGCTGCACGAACGAGGCCCGCTTTAATTCCAGAGAGCTCACGCAGTCGAAGCGAAATTTCGGTAATGCGCACTTTCCTCCGGAGAATCGATGGTGAGTTGGAGCCATCGTGCAAGCCCGATTTCACGTCTGACAGTCCCCACATGCCAGGTGGACCCTGACCAGCAAGAAGTTGCGACCAGTATGAAAGCCAGCGCCGCTGACTAGGAATGCTAACACCTGATCCCGGCTTCGTGCCTGATTTGTCCGTTGAAATGGACGACGCCTTCATGCGACGCGAGGTGTGCAAGTCTAATACCTGTTGTAACGTGGGCGCAGAGGGTTTGGAGGGAATACTTCGACTTTCATCTCGGGACTCTGGGAATCTTTCTTCCACAATGGATGATGCAGAGGAGACGGCTGCTTCCCCTAGTTCATCCAGGACAGCATGATTGGGGATTACTTGCATGCAATCATCAACGCGTACGGTCACCCAGTCCTTTTGAAGGTAACTGTTTTCCGCAGAAGGAAGAGAAAAAGTGTCGAGCGAGAGAAGATAAGCACAGACTAGCGTACCCGACCTTCCCTTCCCAGCTGCATGAGACTGAAGTTAGTGGATGTGCAAAGCGGATGAAGGGCAAGTTGCACCTTTGCAGTGTAAAACAGCTACTCGGTCCTTTGAAACCGTTACCCAAGCATGTATCTCTCTCGAAACCAAGGGGAGAACGGCAAGGGGAGGCGTACTGGATTTAGTGCTTAGCGATTGCAAACCAATGATGTATGGCTGTTCCTTACTGATGATCTGGAAAGGGGTAGCGACTCACTCGTCCATCAAAAACACTCTTGTCATAAAAGTTCTCCCTGACTGGGCAGAAGTTGAATACCCAAAAGTCACTACCATGCCGAGCAGTAAGAAAACGCTGAGCATCCTCGCGGCGGTTTCGGTAGAGGCCCTCAATGCCAGCAGCAGGATAGCCCATAACAATGACTTGATCAGTTACATACACAAGGTCTAAAAGAATACGATGAAAGTGTGTCACAGGGAGCTCGATCATCAATTAAACAGCATACCTAGCTCAAGGTCAAGATTCGGATCCTTGAACCTAGCTTGCCCCCCGAAACAAGACGGCGCAAAAATTCAGCCATAAGGCGATCAAATGTTTAAGGAATTGAACTGGAGCATAGAGCGCGCAGAACAACAGCAACGCGAGGTGGTCATCAGAGTAGCCGCTTAGCAATGGAGCAGCTTGGAGCTCAAGCTTCCCAGCTTGGAGTCTTGGACCGTATTTAGAGTGGTGCCTGACAAGTGCCTGATAAGGCAGGTCCTGTATGTAATTGGGTTCAGCCCTCTACGTAGTTTCTATTGAGCTCGAGCTTCTAACACTTATAAGCACGTATGGTCAGTGAACGGGGGAGGAGGTGGGTATGAAAAAATTATTTTACACAAAAAAAACTTGGAGGGAAAAATTCGTGCTAGCGTTGCGTCGGTTTCCACTATTTGTCACGTATTAATAGCGGACCAGAGACGGCGGGTAAATGTCAATTATTTGATCATTGAGTACGCCACGACTGGTTTGAAGGATAACTTCGTCGAAGCTCCCGAGAGAAGGCAGTTGAGTTCCTCAGACATTCCGCAGTGACGTCAATTGCTGATCACACTGAGTCTGCCTGAGCAAGCCGTGTAGGACATTGACAATTTAATTGCAGTGCTGCGAATGATATTGCCCTCGTCCAAATCCTGATGCGAACTTGATGCTCTTCCTTTAAAGGATGATATTCAAGCCTCGGGCGTTAGTACACCTTACTTAGCAAGACGAAAATCTTATTCAGACGGGTCTATATTTTTGCCATGGATTGCAAGGTCATGCACATGATGCATCGGATCCGCAATTGGCAGTAATTGCGCATCCGAGGTGGAGGCAGATGTTGCCTAATGTTGCGTACATGTCCGTGTCATCGGCATCCTGGATTTTGGAATTCAGGCGAAGTAAGAAACTGGGCTCATAATTAAGGCATGTGTCACTTTTGGAAGCCCACCCGAAGAAGAATTTATCCCCTTAAAAGTTGGCTATCATCCAATCTCATCCAAGTTTGCGCAAGACCACTAGAAGGCGAGTGATTTGTTAAGATTTGATTGCCAAGATTGCAAGAAGTCCAGATTGATACCCGAACATTCCCAAGCCCAGTACGCAATACTCCTCTATCTGAGGGTGTGATACAGGCAAGATAACATTTTTGTTTCAGGCCCTCGATAACGAGGTCAAAAGGTTTTTGTGAGAGACGCTGAGAAGGTAGAGACGGGACTGTGGCTCCAGTAAGGATCGTTCTATTTTTTCGCAGAAGTTGTATGTCTCTCGCTTTCGGGATCTTGTGCGGTCTTGACATTTTCCCTCCCGTACTAGCCAGCAGTATGGTTAAGTGATTGTTCATGCTGCCAGTGCCGATGTAAGAAATGCGAATCTAGACGGTCGCCAACGTTACCATGGAAAATGACTTGAGACTCAACGAGGGGCAAATTTTGCCTTCTATAAATGCAGAATACAGGTTGCGCCGTAGTTGAGCATGCGAGGTATATGAATGGAATGCAAGAAATCAAGCCATGAGATCTACGAGAATGGTGATAATGCCAAGTACTAGACCGCACCAACATGAGCTCATCACTAAATAAAAAGAAAAACGAAATTACCGATTTCAATCCCAATAAGAGCAACGACAATCTGCTCAAGTCGTTCTGCATGCCTACTAGATACAGACTCCTTGAGAAGTTGGAGCATATCTTGAAGAACCTGTCCATGAAGTCAGCGGATGAAAGCATGCCACATGGACCAAACCAACCTCGACTCGTGTATTTAGGAGATTGATTCGCTGAGGGATCTCCAGATAACTGCGCGCTGCATCGTACAACGGTTGGAGATCGGGAAAGCTCTGAAAAGGCGTCAAAAATGCCCACACATGACGTGAACAACCCAGCTCACCCAGAATACTTCCTAGAACGGGGGTAGGGGTGAATTCAATATACTCTAGACAAATATTTTCTTACCGGAGAGTCTAAAACAGAGCCTACAGAGTTAATGTTAGTCCGTAATATGAACAATTCCCCGGTTTTGCGCATGATTTCTGAACGGTATATGTGAGATGGAATACAATCCAGCATCTTCTTGACCGACCTTTATGAGGTATACCGATCTTCCCTGTCTCTGACAATGTTTCGGGTATATCTTTCGTGTCTTCGATGGTATTCGAGATAAGCTCCTCGAACTAAGCAATCATAAGGGAGAGATTATGCCACAGAATGAACTCAGCGTACCAAGGATATCTTGACGGACTGAGACAGTGCGTGCGATAGAGAGAGCTTTGTCCTTGATGTGTTTAAGTATCAAAGAGATCCCTTTTATATTCGACTCACATGTAACCAGATCCCTTGCGCAAGGTGATGACATCATTGTATATACTGTGTCATGAGTAAAAATCAGCGAATGCGGAAAGGGACTAAACGTACCGACTGTAGTTAGCATAGTAATAATTCAGATCCTCCATTTCAACGCTATCTGGTGCTGCCAGCAATTCAGAGTTCTGCAGATACTACGAACGCCCTCACCTACCCAATCTTTCAACTTCAAAACGCTTGCTACGAGCAGTTCGTCAAGGCTGATTGTAACAGAAGAAAATACTTACATGGAGGACAAGAAACGTTTCTCTTGGGCTTCACTCATTCCCCATATGACGACTGTTCCGTAGGCGAAAATGAAAATTTCGGCCTCGGTTGGAACAGTGTGAAATTTGCTAATCTTCTTGCGATGAGAGGGGAATCCATTGTCTTCCGCTTCAGAGATCAGGGGATTTATTTCCGGGATCCCTAACAAATCCCCACTCGCTGGCAGAGATTTGGCATTTGCTTCTTGGTTGACTTGGGGTTCATACGCGTAAGGAGTATACAAAACTTCGTCAATAATCTTGGGGTCTGCAAGATAGGATGCCCCCCGGGCATTGAAAAACTTCGAAAGTTCATGCAGACGATAGGAACTAAATCGACATAATGCCTGTCAGTTACATAGTCAAGGAAGAAGCCAACAAAGAGCTACCTTGCCGTCGCATATGCCGTTACGCGAGGTAGTGACTTCGCCTTTTTCTTTGTCAGCCTCAGTGCATCTCTTCGTGCCGTTCCCTGCGGAATCTGGGAGATTTGACGTAGCCGTACTTCGACGTCTTCGTCTTCGTCGTCATCTGACTCGTCCTCATCCTCATCATCCCCGTCATCCGTGTCTCCTGTTGTACCCAGACTTTCCTCAGCATCTGGACGTGGCAAAATTTTGCCTTGGGTAGACGATGTCGGTTGGTCCGGTAGGACCTTAAGTTTGCCGGCGACTTTCGTGGACCTGTTTGCACCACGAATTTTAGGTTCAGGTTCCCTAGAAACACCTGCTATAGATTTTGGCAAGAGCGGGTTTGTAGGCATGATGTGACACAGCTATATTTCGGATGTTATGATCCTTTGAGAGTCCCTCTCTCAGTTAAGTTCGGACTTGGTCTCGATCGTGAGTGAGCACCGCATACTGGGCGGGTCACGTGACCGCCGGTCACGTTGTTGCCGCACTGGCTTCAGGAGTCAAGTTGTCAACACCCTTGGCAAGTACATAAGTTCTGGCCACGCGGATTCAAATCGCGTCACCACGCTGGATCAGACATGTGTATGAAGGTTTGAAGCTTGCGATTTACAAAGAAGTTGTTTTTACTCACAGCCCTCCATCATCTTCTCGGTTCAAGTTGCCGTGACTCCGACATCATTCTACCTCACCTATATGCTAGGTCAACGCAGGGCGAGCTGCCTGCGAGCATATGTTTGTAAAACTCCGTTCAGGGTTGGCCTAAAGTGTTTTGCAGTATGTGACAGCATCATCTTATGGTATTGAAAACTTACCTAAACCAGCATCGTTCGCTGCAGGATTTGAACGCTGAACGCTAAATGTTCAACGCTCGCGTGCAGGCTCTGCTGAAACTATATCCGACATGCACAGCAGCGCTATCGATTGCACTACCCGGGCTCATCCGATCGGATCTCCCCCACTGTTAATAGTAACATACTGTTGGTGTCATGCAACCTCGGCGGGCCCCAATCTTCCAAACTCAGACTATCATATAATTACTCACTTACATAAAGCTTAAAGCGTGATAAATTGCAAAGTTCGTGCCTTTACGTTTGCTTTATGCCATTCAGTGCTGGGGAAAGCCTCACGTCACGGTGAATAATGGCAGGAGGAGCCTTACTGATCGGGGGACGCTCATTGGTGGGGGACTATCCACTCCATGATGCCACTATATGCCACTGTATACCTATACGGCATACTATGCCAGTCAATTCGTTCTCATTTCGCTGGCCTTCTTTGATTCAAGGCCACGCGACAATCCCGAAGTCGTCGGATTGGAAGCCTCCTTCCTACAAGCTGCTTCCGCGGAGCCGTTTTGGACCGCAGGGTTCATTGCCGTACAGAACACCCTCCTTTTCTTCTGCTGTTGGAAGCAAGTAATTTTTGCCAACAATGCACCTATGCAGAGGAAGTTGCAGCAACATTGTCGTCATGTATACTCACTATTTTCCAGGAATCCAATTTCATGATGTTACCTGTTTGATATTTCCGAGAACTATTATCCATGTCTGCTTCCTCGACCCTTCAGTGTTCTTTATCAGGAACGATAGAACTTTGATGTACAAGGCCTGTTCCAAGTTTGGTGACCCATCTAAACTGGCCATTGGCGATAATCCCTCTCAAAGGATTTACAATGTCCCAGCGCTCGAAAGCTCCCAGTCAGATTGCCAGTAGTATGGCTGAACGCAGGTGTGTGGAAGCGCATGTACTGTGTTAAGGATCTGAAATTTTGCTATCCCACTATCACCTAGGACCTGTTACGCAAACCCACCAGTTCTCTCTTTTGTACGAGGGGACAAAGTGAGCCACGCTGATTCGTCGGGGGTAGGATTTACCCAAAGTGCCTATTCTATTTCAGGACTAACTTCAATACTCCCATTTTCCGTTAATACGCTCCAACTGAGCCTACCTGGTCAAACAACGAATTGATCCCTTAGTTCGGTCCGTGACGGCGATTAAGCATCAGCAGGGCGGTTGCATACATACGACATTTCCGCGGAGTGACCAGAAGAACGCCCCTGAACAGACTGTGCCAGCACCACTGCGGTGTGCTAACCTGCTTTGAATCGGAAATATCTGCCGTCACATCTGGAATGACGCACCTGAGCAATTCACAAATGCCGCTACACTAGATACGGTCTACATGTTATCACATTTCAGGTAATGTTTATCGCTTTACGAAACCGCAAACGGGCAGAAGTGTCACGAATGGGAGAATTAAAAGAGGAAGGTGATGTTGTATACGGTTATATGCAAATATGTTCCCGGGGACAGCCTACACATTGTGTCCATGGCACGTACCTAATAAGCTTGGCATTAATTGTCGAAGTACGTCCTGCGTGAGAGGAACATGTAAATTTTCTGCAGGCGGGGATATCTCGGTAGCGCTCCCCGCCAACAGCTACAGCAAAACCCCTATCCCAGCTCAGCAACAATGACCCTTCGGGACGGAACGCGTCTCACGGCCTCGATTCCTCCGCTGATCGTAGTCGCGTTTGATCATGCATCTCGGATTCACAGTTAATAATGATAAACAGCCAGGACCACACGCACCAGTTCACTGCAGCTTTGTAAACAGACATATATTAGCATGGCGACGGTGTTTGACAAATTGGGAGGTGCACAAATTCCTGCGGTTACTGTGCGGTACCAAGTGCTATCTGCGTATGAATCCGAGGCTTACCAGCCAACTAGTATGAGTTCAACGGACGACATTTAGGATACAATACAAGCTCCCCCTTATCAGAATAAAAATAAGGTGCCGTTGCGTTTGGCATCAAGTATATAAAAACAAGTAACAATATGTAAGTTTGACAAGGTATGCGTGAGGATTATAAATGTAAAGTTCAGGTGTAATTGACAAAGAAATTGGTTGTCCACACCTGGGAGATGAGGTATATTAAGATAAGTAGAAGAGGAGATCGCGGAACGTCTCGAGATTAGATCGACCTCAATGAATCATCAGGTATACGAGCACCCTATCGATTCGGAGCGCAAGGCAGAATGTCCCTTTGAAGGGGGATGATTTCGGTCTCCTCCCTTTGAGACAAAACTTGGCGAGACCTGAGTTGAAAAACGCTGAAGAAATTGTTCATCAATCGGTTCGCGCCTCGGATATGCAAGCCCTTGTAGATATTCGAGGGGCACTAGCTGTTCCGAGAGATGGGAAGGACTGATGCGTGGACTTGGGGTAGCAGGTCCTGAGGATGATGATGAGGGGGGAGATGGACATGCCGAGCGACTCTGGAACGGCACATCACGAAATTGTGATTGCATCTGAGTAGGAACCATATTTGGAGCCGAATAAGTCGTCTGGCGGACGTTGGAAGAGTGATGCCTAGACGATCCTTCTGCGGAAGAAGGAAAGGAATAGGTAGTTTTACGTCCGCTTGTCGCCTCTATCTCCAGCAGATCAAGCTGGGAGGAATTTCTTGAAGTGGGAAAATGTGTAAACGGTGAAGGATTGGAATTTGAAGCGTGGAATGATGATTGAAACCCGGATTGAACCGGATTGATCTTTGGCAGTACACCATCCATGGGAAATTGTGGGAGTTGCTTTGCAAGCGCAGATTTTGGTAGATCATCGTCTCGTCTCGTCTTAGCATCTCTACGAGCACTTCGGAACCATCCGTCTGGAACCGGTACATCACCGACCCCTGGTATATTATCGATTGTGTTGAGCCGATCAAGCTTCTGTTGACTGAAGTAGGCAGCTGATGCGAAGGATGATTAGACTTCCGAGGCGGCGGAGATAGCTCAGAAACGTACTTAGGTGCCACTTCCTGGTGATACCTCGTGTGCGATCATCAGGTAATGAGACACGCACGCTATAAGTTTGCTTGATCAAGCGTTCAGAGTCCCCCGTGGCACGTGCTCGCGAAGAAGGATACATGCTGTGAAACAGGTAAAATTGTTATTCCACGGTGTATGGACTTTGGGCGCCCACACGATTGACGTGACCTACCTAATCATCTGGGCCCATGGAGTGCCGGAGCTACCTGGATCATCATTCACATCACATTCTTTCTGCTGATAGAACAGAAATTCCTTTGGAAAACATAAGTCCAGGGGGGCATTTTCACAATTGACATTTACTTACATCGCGGACTCTACTTGGTCCCCAACCCATGCCATCCGTCCTAGCAATATAAATAATGTTGAATTATTATGCTTAGACACCTCAGCCACAAGTAGACGAACCATCGTTCCATGCCAAGACCTGTAGCCTCAGAATTTGCACTGCGTTCCTCCCAAACATATACGTTTCCGGGGGCGATAGCCCTTCGTTCCTCAGCGTCCAATCGGCGTGTTGTAAGTGGGAGGGCATTCCTCGCAACAGCATGAAAGATGTGAAGCGCATCCCTTGTCGAGCGTATGCGAACATTTTGGAGGGAAGGTTGCTGCATATCTTCAGAATGAGAATATCAAGGGGGAAATACTAAGTGGGCCTTAGGATCAACGGAACTTCACAGCACAAGTTATTATATATTTCTGTATTCGTAAGGGAACTGTGAGCCGCGGATAAAATTAAAATTATTCTAAGTTTGAATTGAGTTAACCCACATGCCGAATTTTGAAAAAGCGCCCTGTGATCGGACTCATCAGATTCGACTTGAGAGTATTTCCGAGACGTGGGGACCGCAGGACGCCGCTAGCTACTCCACTAGCCAAATCCATAATGATAACGCAGCATAAAGTGCGAAGAACGTGGGTATAAAGATTACAAGTAGTACGTCTCCCAATATAGTAATTCCGGTGCGAGCGCAAAATACCGACCAAGTTGCTAGTGAACACAGAAGCCAACTTACACAACAGGTTGACTACAGGGTTGAATTAATTCATCATATTTATCCTGATTGACAACAACCGCTCCAGACGGGCCCTTGCAAAACCTTTATGCTCAAGTACCGTAGCAGTCACTTTACATCAAAACACGGCGCTTGGGCCATGATGTAAGTGACATCCTTGATTCATTGTGCATAGCTTGTTGATGGCGAGACGGCGCACATTCGCCAGGGGGGCCTGGGATTGGTCACGCGTTAGCAGGCGTTAGTGTTACAAAATCCTAACAAGGTTTGATTTCAGGGACTGGAGCAACTGAACAATACGGTGCTCATCATGACGGTATGTTATGATCATTCAACCCGATGACATAGCGATGCGAAGGACTTATCCGAGTTATTGCTAAGCAATACAATATCGCCGGTGCGCATTTGAAAAGCCTAATTCAAAAGCCATGCAAGTGATCACCGTCCATGGATCTCATATCACTAGGGGCCGACGAGCGGTTGTTTAGATTTAAACGTGAGCGCAACTCCATGCTGACTCTGGGAGGAACTCGGATAAAGCCTAATTCAATCGTTATGACAAGTTCACTTCGTCATGCTGAATGTTGGTCCGGCCACGTTTGAGCTGGCCCAGCTCAATCTGGAATCGTATCTCTACTAGTAGGGGCTGACAATGATGATCGGCGGGCTTTTTGTCAACATACAGTTTTAACGTGTGCGCCCATTGCGTTGAGGCCAAATTTCCCTTTTCGTGTTGTCAGCAGGGGGTCTACGTGATTCGGTGGACATTGTCGGTGAAGGAGAACACTTCTCACCTTCGAAGTTATAAATGATCAGTACGTCCTGATGAAGTTCCAGAACTTAGAAGGCATAGAGAAAAAAGGTTTTCAGATGGCAATGGCCGACGCGCTCCACCAGTTGTCATGGTGTGGTGGCAGGCGTCTATATGATATGTGCGTTTCAATAGCGGCACAGAACCTTTCAGGCGTGTCGAACGCCGATTTCCACTGTTTCCGTCAAATTATTACAAACAAAGTTTGGCAAACAAGGAAAGCACTGCAAACGGTTAATGAATTGTGCCGAAGGGTCGAATCATAATGAATACCAGGCAACCAGAAACTGAAACTGAGGCGCCGAGTGTGAAGATCACCCGAAAATTGAACAGTTGCTTGGGAAAGTCTGCAGGGTAAGCTTATTCTAGACACGGCTGATTCCGTGCGGACAAACACCCCGGCCCATTGCAACCCCGGCTTGGCAAATGACTTGATTATCGAATATGAACAAATGGATGTGTCGATTCCAGGGGGATATAGAGTAGCTCGTTGTGTACTGGTACCGCGAAGGTTTGGTCCTCAGCAACGCAATAATGCTGGCACCACAAGCATATTACAGGGGAGGTGAGCTGGACCCAATCCATCGTTTGTTACACGTAGACTTAAGGTTTCGCAATGTCGGTTTGAACTGCGTGGAAGTGAGTAACAACAGATCGGCGCTTGAAATGTTGAATTCCGCGATAGGCCAAGCTTCCCGCATTATGTTGCGGAAATGTGTGTGCAGTCAGGCAAGCGGAATAATTTCGTTATATATCAATGAGCGAAGGTGAGTTAAGGGGGGCCGAGTGCAGCACAGTCATCAATTCGCTCATGCCCAGCGGATTTTTCCGTTCGTGTTCGCATTTGATAGTTGTTACAGCCTGCAGTCTGGGAATTTGGATCGTCACAAACAATGACACGACTCTGAGCGAGCGAAGCCAAAGGAGCATAAGCACGGTGAGGACACCCCTATGGACACCTAGACCCGTAGGCCCGTAGGCTCGTTTTTGTGAAGTATACTGGATACGGCACGTCCATCCCGTCGGATATGATAACGCGGCATGAGTCCGCGCCTAAGTTGTTGTTAATTTCGCTATCTCCCGGTTGGCTGTAGTGGTAAAAGGTTGATACGCATTTGATGAAGGTCATATTTCAAATCTCAACATTAGATATGGGTATAAGAATGTAAGATGCTGAGTGGGAACGACAGTAGGTTTGTAACAGACTGGGTGGTGACGGTAGCTGTTTAATTCACCAGGTGATCTTGACAAGAAAAAACATCGTCAGGCACGAAAATGCCCAAACGAGTACAATGAACACACCTGGTAAAGGCAACACAACGGGGACATAGTCGGGAATCTCTGCGTAGTGGTGTCGATCACGAAAAAGATAACGTACGCGAAGTGATTTAGGCGATGCAGGGGCGGGGTCGTAGAAACCTTGAATACCGGCCTGCGACATGCCACGTGAACTAAAGCTCGAGGAGAAGATATGAGCGTGACTACCTTTGTGCGATGACCGGGGACATGAACCTGGCTGTTGTGCACCAAGGCTTGCACAGGCACAGTCACATCTATCGTAAGGTTCTTGGCGTCCATTTCGGGCCCGTACATCGCACTCAGGATGACAAGACCTTGACGCTACGTGAGAACCACGTGCCCGGATATGTGGGGATGTCGTACCTCCTCTGGACCTCTCCGTCTGCATGTGGCGTTTAGCAGTTTCGCTCAACAACCCCACGGTGTCATCAATCCGCCTCTTTAGCTGCGAATTTTCCTCTTTAAGAAGGCGCTCAGCCTTGCGGAAATATCTTTTTAATTAACAAGACGAAAATGTTAATCTGACAGTCGAAGAAAGTTGGAGATAAGACTGACAATGTCCGTTGCAACTGCCTACGAGGCTTCAAAACAAAGTGATATCCGAGGAGGAGAACTGTTGAAGGCAAAACAGCCGAAAAGAATTCCAATGTTTGATTTCTTACGGTCGACAAAGTTATTGGCAATATCCATTTCTGATGAAGATATTCCAACCTGATATAAACGCATGAGTCAGGAGAATATTTGAGGACAAAGTGGCGCACTCAAAGCGCATGATTAATCCCTTAGTGCTAACACCAAAGCTAGTTGATATGGCAGCATTTGTATTAGTCCATGTTGCGGTGACCAAATAAGCCATCTGCCGAAATCCGATCTCTAGGCCTGCCTTGAACCTCAGTGATAGTTCAAAAAACCAGATAGACCATTCGGTCTTGATACACGAGTTGAAGCCAGATAGCTGAAACCCACATGACCAAGCCCGCAGTCCAACCCCAAAACCACTGACGGAGCCAGGCTTATTTGTGAAATCGGCGTTCATACGGTCCGTATGGTGAACGTAATTTTCGGGAGACGAGAAGTCGAAAGGCTGAGGGGAGTGTATATCAAATTCAAAGCTTCCCATGGACAATGGTGAGAATGTCCACGCCACAGAGCCCACTGTTGAAGCATGTCGGAAGAGCCGACGACTGAAGGAAACGGTACTAGCCGGAGGGGGAAGGTTCCAGAACGCAGGAATGAAATGCACACGGCAATTTAGGGTATTGTCGTTGTCTTCATAGCTCGCTTTTGCGACAACGAGGTGAGGGTCTAAGAAATGTGCTGTAGCCTTTTCAGACGACGATCATTCCTTGAGTAATAAATTTGATCTAATAATAAGACGTACCTCCAAAGCGAGCCTAGGAGAGAATTGATGGCGTATCGTGCCCATGAGGTTATTTCTACTCAGCAAGTCATTTCGAGGGCCTAGTCCCAGGTGACTCGTGAATTTAAGGTTAGTCTTTTCATTCAACACTTTCTACACAAATTGAAGCGGACATGAACGTCAAATCAGGTGGGCACGAAAAGGTATGGAGCCCACCGTAACAGAGTGACGAATAGCAAATTGAGAGACCCAAACTCCACGGAAACGGGCAAGGATGCCTCTCGAATCATAATCTAAGTCATCACCGCGTGCGAATAACGTCGATGTGTCAATTCCACATGTCACCGTGCCTCTTGGCCGAATGAGGTGATCAAAGACTTCTTGACTACGATCGATCCTCCAACGTCGAAGATGCGCACGTATCTGTCAAGAGGAGTGAGTCAGTTGCATGCTGGGCGAAAATGCCGCACTTGTTCAACACTCTGAGACCGCAGCTCTGTTGGCCACGGGTTTCTTAAAGCATCTTCACCTAGCAAAACATATGTTTGTATGAAGAATGCCTTGAGGGTGGAATGCGGATGTGCTTACCCAGAAAATCATATACTTCCCTATTAAAGTGAGACCGCATGTAAAGAACGGTGCGTAGCAACACGAACTCACCGAAGAAAGGGGTCCGACAAAACTTTAAAACGTTACCACATATTGCGTTGGAACTGGACTAAAGACTCTCACCCTCGTAGGCCTTTTGAATTTCAAGGAATTCCACAGCTGCAGTGTCCTTTGTCCGTTCCTCGCGTTGCTTGTCGGGGTGAAAGATTACGGACAATGCTCTGTAGCGTTCCCGTATTTCGTTTGCGGAAGCGGTTGTTGGCACGTTTAACACTGAACTTTTTTTATACGGTCAGTAGCGACTCTGAAGGCTATGCGAACGACGTACTAGAAGTATTCATTTCGCACCGAGTCTACGCGTGATTTGTTCATGCTGGTCAAAAAAATTGCGCGTGGTTCCAACGTTGACGATGACCAACGCAACGTGCACGAGTTTCAACGACGAAAAGGTGAATTCTCGGTTCCCCCCTATAGGCTATAGTATAATGCAAAAAAAGCTTAACCGGCTTTCGGGTAACCAAATTCCCACGAGACGTGAATCGCCACGTCGGTGTTACAAGTTGAATGCTGGCAAAGCTTGACTCCTCCTTCATCGTTCACCATGACCTCCCGTATCAATATTGGTCGTCCAGCTTCAACAAGCTATCACAGTCCAGACCCTCATGGATTCGCAAACTCACGCCCTTCTACAGGTTACAGGGCAGCTAACCCAGACCATCCTCTCGAGAGGATTCGAGCAGTTGCTAAACAGGTCGAAGACACAATCGAGATATATTCTCAGCCTTTGAGACCTCATTTGCCTACTATTGGCCGGTTCTTGATCATAGTCACGTTCTATGAGGATGCTTTGAGAATTATGACACAATGGAATGACCAGCTTTGGTACCTCCAAACGTCAGTTACAGCCATTCATAGCAGGAAGACGTTTGTTTAAATTTCATTGGTCACAGGCATAGACATTTCTACAAGGGAATCTCCCACCTCTTCCTACTGCTCAACGTCCTCGTAAGCCCTCATTCGAAGTCTCGCAATTCTTGGATCTAATTCACTCGTCCTAGACAATGCTTGTCGCTTCCTCAGCCGTCATCATGAAAAAGGTACACAGAATACGCAGTCATCGGTCTCCTCAGCGTGGTCATCATCCAAGGCTTCGGATATGGCCTCATGTTCGACCTCACTTTCTTCCTTCGCAACTTGAGCGTCATAGGCGGTCTCATCATGGTGTTTAGCGAAACCGTGGTCAACGAAAAGAAAAGCTTTGCTGGTATCCCGTCTATGAGTGAAACAGACCGCAAGAAATAGTGTGTATTCTTCTCCACCGCAACTCACTCATTTATTCACCCACCATTGTAGCTTTCTCCTCGCGGGCCGCGTCCTCCTCATCTTCCTCTTCCTCGGCTTCATTTTCCAAGGAGAATGGGGCATGGGCCGTATATTCATGTCCGTCTTCGGTCTCTCAGCATGCACGATGGTAGCTATCGGCTTCAAAGCAAAATGGTCTGCGATCTTCCTCGTCATCTTACTCAGTGTCTTCAACGTCTTTGCGAATGACTGGTGGAGCGTGCACAGTGCTCACCCTCAACGTGATTTCCTCAAGTACGTGTGTGGGTTCTATTTTTGGGCATTGTGTTGATGCGCTTTCCTAGGTACGATTTCTTCCAGACGCTCTGTAAGCCACTATTTCTTGCCATCATACACAGCATTGACACACTAATCAATTACAGCTATCATTGGAGGTCTCATCCTTCTCGTGAACATTGGACCCGGTACGCTAATCTTACTTCTTATTTTATTTGTTCGCAACTAACGCCAACATAGGTGGTCTCTCGGTAGACGAGAAGAAAAAGACATACTAGAGAAAAGACTCTTTGTTTTCTTTATTGGCACCATAACAACAGTATCATCGTTATCCCGCAGAGGATGCCCAGGATCGTTTGAATGCCTGTCGTGTCGGACACCTCGGTACTCATACATAGTACACATATCCCGTATCGCATTGCCAATAACTATGGCATCGTCGCTTTGTTTCACCGCATAGAGATACCAGTCCCCACTGGCGTTTTTTGTACCTCTTGACGCGCGTAATGTGAGGATGTGTGATTTCTGGCGCACAGCAGGTAACATCTCGAGTCAAAAATCAAAAGTGAAAATGCTACCCTAACTGCCTAAACACATTCTTACTCCCACTCCTCATGCCCTTCCTCCGCTGGCTCCTTCCTGTCCGTTCACTCTCACTCAACACAACTGCTCTCTCCCCATCCCCACCCCCACGCTCCATACCAGCTCCAAACACCTCCACACCCTTCCTCGCATTTTTGTCTTTTCTGCTCCCCCGATCTCTTGAAGGGTCTTTTGTGGAAGGGACCCAGCTCATCTCGAACCCTCTTTTATCTCCATTCGCTGCGCCATAAGGTGTCATAGTGTGGGAGGAACCACGCGCAGGTGCATTCCGCCGCTGTCCAAACGTAGCAGTCTTATCACCCGTCTTCCTCACGTTCGTACCAGCTTCAGTGTGTGGAACCAGAGGGACGAAATTGACGTTGGCGTTGGATTGTCTGTTGTGTTTGGCGTGTACGCGTGTATGCTTGGTGTGCGCGTTTCGTTCTTTTGGCCTGGACGCGCGCGTGGGTCGAATGTATTGAGTTCTGGGGTTATGTGAGTATGCGATGGTGAGTTATAAGTCAACGACAGTGGGTGAGAGGACGTTGGGAAGGAAGATGGGTGGAAATGAAATCGAAAAACTCACCACCAGCATCACTACTATCATCACTATCGCCTCCCTCACCACCCTCGCTCTCGCTCTCATCTTCACTAATCCCAGCAGACGAAGCCCTCTCACTCTCCTCTTCCTCTTCCTCAACAGCAGTCTTCCCTCTTACCTTCTGCTTAGAACCCGAAGCTGAAGGATGCAAAAGCGCATACTCCCTCGTCGTTTCGTCCACTGCGAATTCAGGGTTCAGGAATAGGTCTTTGAAGCGAGGGTCGTTGAGGAGGGTCGGTTTTTCGAGTTCAGTTAGAGTTTGTTCTGCCTCGTCAGCACTGACATCAATGTCAACGTCCATAGCCTCTTCATCCTCCCCACCCTTCGTACCCCTCCTCCTCTTCCTCTCCTCCTTCCTCCTCTCCTTCTCAAGCCCCTTCTCAATCCTCTCCGCCAACGCTTTATTGACCTTGACTTCCTCGCCTCCAACCCCAGTTCCAGTACCAACACCAGTACCTTTCTTGGTACGTATCCTCGTCTCAGCCATCTTCTCCATCCGCTCCTTGACGAGCTTCTCACGATGCTCAGCATATGCGAAGGGGTTAGCGATGACGCGTGCAGTGTCGTAGAGGTGGAGGGAGAGGAAGTAGCCATGCATGTAGGGTTTGAGAGCGGGGGTTCCTACCAGGTGGTCGAGGGCCGAGTCTGTGAGGAGGTGCGTGAGTTGTAAGTTTTGGGCGAGGTAAAGATTGGGGTGAATGAAGTATGCAGCGCGGGATCAAGAAGGAATATGGTAGCAAAGAAAAGAAACAACACAAAAAGACAACGCACGTCTTCAGCTCACTCCTCTCTACAAACTTGAAATCCTCATACGCGTTCCTTGTCGTGGAATCTTCCATCTCCTCCGTAACATTTTCCAGAAAACTAGCCCAGCGTGGCGCAGGACCAAGTGCAGGGACGTAATATGTGCCCATTTGAATCCCTTCGTTTGCGGTTAGGAAGAGACCACTGCCTGGGACGTGATGGATGTGGTTGAGATCGTTTGCGGGTGTTATGGATACGAAGTTGGATGAGGGCTGTCGTGCGTCGGGGTTAGTGTCGTCATCAGCGTCAGCACTATCACGAGTAAGTAAGACGGGCTCACGGAATTACGATCCCATATCTTGACGACTTTTTTATCTGCGCTCAATACCATACCGTCCCCTGCGAGTCGACTGCCTTCTATCCATGTAAGATTGCGTATTGGGAGGCCGTAGCCTTGGTCTTTTAGTGCAAAGGGCCGGGTGGATCGGATGTCGTACAGGAGGGTGTGTCCTGTGGATGTTCCTACAACGTATGATAGGCCGTCTGATCGGGAAGCGAGGGCTGTAATGCCTATACTGAGTGCGTCGGTGTCGTCGACACCTGGCATGGTACTCCGCGCTGTGTGACTTGATAGTCGATTGGTTGGTACCCGAAGCACGCCGACGGATGATCTAGAACGAAGATCCCAGAATTGAACTGTCCCGTTCCCTTCGACACCGAATGCGAGGAGGTTATGCGCGGGGTTGATGTCAATACAGTTCACGCCTTGGACGTTGTCGTCTTGAAGAACTAAAGGACTGAGAAAACGTCCTTGTTCGAGGTTGAGTCGATATATTTCGTTTCCTGAAGCTGAGAAGAGCGCGGTGCATGATGGAAAGTGATATGCCAGTGACCGACCGAAGCGCGGTATGCGAGTCCTATAATGGAATCCTCCCTGAGTGTGCAGCTCGATAGTACGATCATTCTGCAAGTGCATGATCTTTGTCCAATCATCTGATAAAATCTTGAACACAAGACGTCGTGAGCTTGCATGAGGATGAGGAATATGAGACTGACGATGAAATCAACATTCTCTGCATCTGAATGTCTCTCGAATTTTAGATTGAGATCGTCTAGATCCCAAACTCTTGTTTGAGGTTTGTAAGTGCCAGTAGCTATGGCATGATGACCGTCTCTTGTTGTTTTTATTTTGTTGCTGGCCTCGGGGAATTCGAATCCTTGAATGAGCTCGATAGCACCTTGGACATGCTCCTTTGAGACCCGCTTTCCTTTTCCTTTCGCTGCTCGTTTTCTGATAAGCCAATCAGGAATGGACGATGATGAACCTGCTACTGCGCCGTTGACAGTGTAAACTTTCACGTCCATCCTCGCTGCGTCAACTTAAAAAAAAGAAAAAGTAAGTATATGAAAGTGTCCTGATTTGGATATGTCAGACTCGAAACGGTATTTCTCAGTATTTCTCTCAAACCATCACCATATGCCAGATCAATGTGAGTAGTTTCTATGTATATTTTTCTAAATGGCTGATGTTTTATTTGAAGCAGCCGAATCGCAATACGCAGCAGCAGTGCACGTTCCGCTCATAAAGTCACCAGGTCTTCGAGTTCCTCCACTCGTACGAAACTTGTCCTCCTCATCGACCTATACTGACTTGCTCGCAGGTGCATCTACCACCAGACATCCACCCCTCTCCCTGATAGCGTTACTCCATATGTATGTACCTCCAACTCTCAAACAATCTCACTCACGGACAAGCTCACAGTTCGTCTATCCATACACACTAGAACCGCACATACTCACAGTCGAGTCTTCTCGGCGCATGACACTTGCGGCGCATACGGCGAGGAGGGAGGCATATCTTCGTGCGAGAGAGGATGAGCATGAATGGCGGAGAAAGGAAGCACTCAGGCGTGTTGCACCGGGTTTTGATCCTACGGCGACGCTTGTGCCTGTTCGTGCTGAAGTTGGCGAGGTTAAGACGGATGTGATGGATCAGCTTGTGGACCAGCTTGCTAAAATGGAGAATGACAGTTGAGTTGCTGGGGATATAGGTCTTTTGTCGGAAAGGACACTGACTCAGGTCGCCGTGCTTTGTATTTCTAACACTCTGAGTCGCGTGATCTAATCTTTCTTCTAGTCAAAACAGTCTTTCATTCGAGTGTTGGATGCGATAATTCGGCCTTTCAAACTCATGGATCACCATAACACTCATTTATCTCTAGCATCGATCATAGTGGTTGAAAGGGATTTGCTAGTTTCCCGGCTTTTATACTTTCTGCTTCCGCACTTGCACTTCCCCGTGTCTTCCTTCGCTCCATGACACTAGCACAAGCACCGTGATATCAGGGGACAAATAGTTATTGACCAAAGCTCTCAAGCTTGTCGCTGACTACAGTCCTCAAGTCCTTCACAGCATCGGCGGCCCCCTCTCCCTGCTCTGGGTTTCATCTCTTCAGTCTTTCGAGAACACGATCCAAATTTCTGATGAGCCGCTCGAGACCAGATTTTGAAACAATCTGCATATACTTCTTTGCGCCTTCTACGAGGATGGAGAGGAGCTCAAAACAATGTATGTCATCAATTATGTGGCAAACATAGGTCGATGCGCTTCTGATCTTTCCCACCCCCCGTTGATCTTTGATAGAAATGAACGATATGACCGACATCTGTTCACTGAGGTGCGATTCGGGGAGCAGTTCTCGGTCACAATGAGCCCAATTTGCCGGCTTGTTAGAATCTTTGCCGTGAGTTTTTTCCTTTTGAGTTGTTTCAATTATGCAAGAGATAAGTCTGGAGATGATTGCATCAATATGCCAACAGACTTTGCGTGGCAGTCTGGTGGCATTGCAGATATTATCTGTTCGAAAAAATATTGTTCAGCATATAAAAGCCAGGTATCTTCCTACTAACCCTTCAGATATATCTGATCTGATCTCATATCCTCACTCACAATGCGTTTTCTCCTCTGCAACTGTCCTCACCGTTGTTGCTGCCTTTACATCATCAATATCTGCTTCACCCGTTGACGCTGTTGAGGCCGACGTCGGGAGATGTGACTTCTGGTGTCTACATAATAGACAATGCCACACCTGCCCTGGGCACGTATGCGTGAGTTTCAGTGGTTTGTGTCCTGGATTTAACCACATGGCTAACCGGCACGGCAGGTCTTTCCTTTTTGTGCAGTAAGTCGTGTTTCTGCTTTCACATCGATGCAGTCTGGTTCATGGCACTGACGCGCGATTTACTAGATGAGGCCCAGTTATGGTTACGATTTTTGATTCGGTTTCCTTCTTCGTAGTTCACCAGTACTTAGTTGGCTTTTCTCTTTCCTCAGTTTTTTGCTCGTCTGTTTGATAGCTGTTGTGGTTGTCGCTCGGCGTCTCGCCTCGCCTCATCTCTCTCTCATAGGGGGAGTAGGGAAGGGGAGGAAACTAGATTTTGATTTTACTTAGTAGCTAACAGCTGGTCTGCAAGCCTTATTGCACGCTCTGAATGTGCACAATTTATATGTACGCGAATGTATGTTGATCATACTGGACTCCCTGACACCCACCGTGACTTTGCCACTGGACGTATATTTGTACTTTTTGGGGCAGATATTGATTGAAGTAAAATAAATTCAAACGAGGGAAGAGAGATATGACGGATGGCTTGAAGTCTTGCAAGGCAAATAGTCACCGACTAATTGGTCTCGCAGAAGCGCAGGCCGCGAGGATTAGCCAGCAAAAGGGTTTCGAAAAAAATCCAATGAATACTGCACTAGCCAAGAACAAAACCAGACCGCTATAGATAGACGTCAAGTGGAGCCGGGATACATGTGTAAGAAGCGTGTTGGGAAGATATATGGGTGGGTGACGAAAAATCGAATGCTAGCACGACGACAGACAAAGCATATGTACATCAGGATAAAAATAGCCCATGTGGAGAGAACCTCCGTATCAGCATGCGCGTCATGCCGAGAGCGCCCGGAGCTCGTGCAAGGGATATCGATAAACCCTGGAAAACTCGAAAGTCGATATCGACCAATTAGACTTGTATAAAGGAAATTAAACTCGATGAATCACCATACCAACTCTGAAACCCAACACTCACTTCTATGTACGGCTGGCTGAGTGAATGAGGCCTCCGTGCGCCTGCTATGATTGGCGGTCCCCCGTTTTTACCTGTGCTAACGGTAGAAGAGACCGTGCCAAATGGGTATAGATCTCGTAGTATAATGAAATATTGACCCTCGCACTCCCGGACAAATTGAGAGGTTTGAACCCGTTCAACACAAAGCACTCAGTATTTGACTCTCCTAGAGCTACAACGAATACCACACCTTACACCTTAATTTCGTCGTCACCCGCCACCCTTCGAAATTGTCCCAACAGGCCTCTGAATCGGTGCAATACCAGGTGAAGGTTTTAACGGCGGAAACGAAGACCTAAACCCGCGCGCTGGTTCAAAAGGCGGTGCCTTGCTCGACAGTGTCGACGTCCCAGACGTAGAACTAGTAGGGAGCATACTACCACCGTGCGACCCTGTAGAACTCGTTGAATGGGATAATATCGATACATTCGGATGCGACAGCGATGGACTTGTAGAATGCGAAAACCCAGAGCTAGACGCATGACAGTTCGCATACGGATTAGCAAGTCCAAGTCCAGGAGGCGCGCCATCCCCGATTCGATATGCCGATGTCCGTGGCTGATGTCTCCGATACTGAGGAGGCGACACAGGTGGCTGCATCTGCATTGATCTCCCAATAGTCGCATTATACGCCCCAGCTGCTTCAGCCTCCGCTTCAGCCTCCTGTATCTCCTTCTCAACCTCCCTAAGCGTCTTTTCCAAATCAATCAACACCGTCCCCTCCAACTTCTCCTGCCTCGCATAAAGCCTCTCCAACCTATGCTCGACGCTCCCAATCTCATTCTTAACACCCTCCATGCGTCTTCTCCTCACTTCCTCTTTCCCCTCGCGTTCCCTACGCACTTTAGAAGCCTCCTTTTTGAGAACTTCACATTCCTCCTCCTTCTCGCGTTCCTGTTTCCTCAAAGAAGGGCTAGAGCCTTCAAGTTCACTTCTTCCCTTCTCAACATCCTCTCTCCCCTCATTAGCCCTCTTAACAGCATCCTCAAGCGCCCTGATGCGCTGCCTCGCTTTACTCTCGGCAGCACTCGCTTTTCAGAAGCCCGATTCAGAGCTTCGATCTCGTTTTTGAGCACTGCATCTGCTTTTTGGCTGTCTCTGCGCGTGGATTTGAGGGTGGTGGTTAGTTCGGAAATGTGCGTTTGGAGGGAAGTGAGGGTAGATTGCAGTTTGGGGAGACGATCTTCTTGGGTGGGTGTTGTGGATCGGGATGTGGAGCGCGGTCGAGGGTGGGTGAGGGGGCTTGAGTCGGTTGCTGCAGTTGACATTGATAGGCTTAGGGATGATGATGATGCGGAGGAGGAGGATGAGGATGAGGGTGGGAGGAGAAAACTAGTACTTGTTCCTTCGTCCAACCTTCCATTCTCAATCGCACCTTCCGCTTCTACACACACAACTAATAAGTCCCCATACCATCACCAATCATATCAAAGCACATACCTTCAGTGACGACCTGCCTCCTAATAGAGCTCGCCAATCCATCCTGTACAAGTCCCAGATCGATATCATACTGCCGTCCAGGCATGAGCCCGTATATGATGATAACAGCCTCGTCTACGGGATCGAGGAGGCGTATCAGGACGCGCTGCCATGGGGAACCGTTGACAGATACCGAGAGGCCTGTTGAGAGTGCTTCGGAGATAATTCCTCGGGCGGTATCTCCTACCGTATCCCCTTCTGTTTCTCCTCCTAGTTCCCCATCCAATTCTACTTCCACTTCTGTCTCTATGTCTGGGTTGGCATCTGGGTCTGCATTAATATTGGTGTTTGTGGTTGCGGGTATCGAGGATTCGTGATCTACGTTCAAAGCAGGTTCAGACTGTGGAGAGAGCGTTGAAGAGAGAATAAAAGTCGCTGATACAGATGTGATTTCACGGACTGAGAGGATGAGGTGAGGCGTCCAGGGACGGATGGAGTGCCACGAGCTTGTGTTTGATGGTTGGTCTGTGGTATGCATCGTCATCTGCAGTTCATTCGTTGGCTTGTCGTTGTTAGTGCTGAGCTGATCGTTGATCGTTGACGCGCGTTGGGTCTGATCTACGAGGATAATTCGAGGAGGAGGGTTTTACATAACAACTCCTTTGTTGTCGCTGGTTTACAAATTTAAATTTCGCTGATCCTTGATCACAAACCGTGTTATCATCGATGGCTTCAAACTGAAGAAACGTTCAGTGCTCTTTCAAGGTCTGACTCGAGTCTTACTATGACAATAACATCGCGTGGAGACATGATATTATTCCCATAGGTAGACTTTCAAATTTCAAGCCCTGCCTGAGACATCATCATAACGGTCACTTTTGTCCTTAGATCTGGCTAACATCAACAATCATTGCTTCAAGAAAAATTATTAAAACTGTTTGTGTTCTCTTAAACTATCTTTCAAGGTCCGTAAGACCGCCGTGTATACAGCACTTCCTATTGCTGAAGTTTCCACCCCAACTTGAACTTGTACGAGGAGAGTATATATGTTGGTTATCCTCTTGAGACAGTCTGGCTGAAGCTGAAACGATTCCGGATGAACGCAGTCTCTTGCATGGCACATGATGACACTCTGATTGTATACAAGTTCCATATATTCGGTTGCAGCTTTCAAATTTGATTACTCATTGAGCTCCCATGTACAGTGCACGGCATCTATAAAGAAGAAGGACCCACCTATCCTCTTTCTGCTTCAAATATGCCTAGAGTAAATTCTCATATCATATACATTTGGTTTCGTTGGCCTCCCAGGCTTACCAGATACGCACGTAGTGCTCATTGCCCGATATTCGCGATCATCGCGCGCGCCTGCTATCATGTATGTGCCCTCATTATGATTACCTGGGCTTGCGAGCCAAGGGCTAAACCCTCACGTGTACATACCCAGGTACATCTTGTCATCTGCTACAAACCTATGATCACTTGCCACACAAGATCATCCTTAGACTGGCCACGAACCGAAATATAGAGTTTTGAGCGGCCAGGCGGACTGGTCGTGAAGGATGTTAACACAATGGCAAACTTGTGTCCGACCAGCTTGAGATGCGTCGTGGGTAATTCCACAGGCTATAAGTCGACCATTATATAAAGCTGCTTTCCAACTCCACATCAGAACGTAGCAATGTCTCGTCCTGAAACAGATCTCCTGGACTCCTTGTCCGCTGAACTATCTCAGCAGCTGAAGGATCGCGTAGATCGAGCTTTGCTCGAGTTTATACGACCGAATTCTGCGTCTCAGTTTGCGCAGGATGCTCCCGAGTTGGCCAAATTCCGTGAGGCTATCGCGCAGGGCAACCCGAAAGACGATCTAGAATTCCTGCGCAGCTTCCGAGAATTCGTCCCTACCACAAACTACGAACCTTACCGGCCGTTCATAGCAAAGTTTTTTGCGACCCCTTGCAAGGAGGCTGACGTCAAGAACATGTTCGCCCCAGGACTACCTTACTTCCTCGCCATGTCTAGTATGACATCCGGCAAATCAGTAAAGATATTCCCCAAATATCGGCCACCCCCTCACCTGTTGCACCATCCTCTATATCTGGCGCTTCCTCCGTCAGAGGGGATTACCTTATCACCGGCTTCTCTGAAGTATTCGCAAATCTTACAAATAGATTGCGAAGATGGTCAATCCAAGCAGGTGACGGTCTGCTCGTTGAGCATCGGTTTTCTGCGAATGGCAATGAACTGGGACGCCGAGCATGACAACGAGAGGCTCGACTTATGGTGTAAGCCCGCCATGTCACTTTTCCTTGCGCATGCTGATCCCCAGACAAATTTCAGTGCCAGGGCAAACAGATCCATATGCGATTTCCTTGGTCAAGAGCTATCGCGCGTTCTTCGTTCTGAATGCTCTGTTTGCACTAGCAGACTGTCGGGTGACGATCATCCGCTTCTTCTTTGCTAATGTATTCGTCATTTTTTTGCAGTATATAGAGGATGAGTGGTCTCTACTCATCGACTGCATTGAGAAAGGTATCATCCCGGATGTTGAAGACCTAGACCATTTGCGAGCACCTTTGGAGGTCATATTTTTCTTGCTTGTTACATTCCACTCGGCTCACAAGGTCACTCAGAAACTGTTTAGACCAAATCCTCTTCGTGCTGCTGAACTTCGGGAAATCGGGCCTCCTGGCATCCAGGGTTGGGCAGTCCGCGTGTGGCCTTACTTGACAAAGTTCGTTGGGATCACCGGAGGTCCTGCTACTGCCTCTGTTCCCAAGGCATGTCAAGTGCGGAAGGTTTACTACACAACTGACAGTTAGCGACACCAGATTACTCATGCACTCGGACCTTCTGTCCCCACCCAGTCTCCTGGTTATGGCAGCTCAGAGG
The DNA here is from genome assembly GCF_016647625.1 of Suillus subalutaceus. Lineage (NCBI taxonomy): Eukaryota > Fungi > Basidiomycota > Agaricomycetes > Boletales > Suillaceae > Suillus > Suillus subalutaceus. Next base: position 56,927 of record NW_024540380.1, on the reverse strand, counting down.
GTGGCGTCGCCATAACATACCACAAAGGCGACCCCAAGACTGACTTCAAGGTGGTGTTTGTGGATGTGGTCACCGAATTCCTGGATGTGTATTCCAACGAGCCTTCGGAGCGCGTACTGTCCATCGTAAGGACTGTTCATTTGCATCACAGCTGTGTCTGCTCATCCCTGCCGCAGTGGGAACTTGTACCTGGAGGGCATTACGAGCCCGTCTTGACGACTCGTAATGGCTTGTGGAGATACCGCCTTGGGGATGTCGTCACCGTGAAAGGCTTCGCTCCAGACGACGGATTGCCTGTTATCAACTACCTTCACAGGCGAGAGTGAGTTGCCGCATTATCGGTTTTAGGAGCTGAACTAATATCGCCCGCTTCGGAAGAGGCGGACTTGTGATGACATTCGGAACAACGTGCACTGAATCAGAATTGACGAATGCGATCGTGTCTGCCGCCAATCGATGGATCGGCCAAATCATAGATTTCACCATTGTAGGTGACGACCGAGACGCGCCTATTACTTATGGATATTTAGTAGAAATTGGAGGAGAAATAGGTTCGTGCTTACCATGCGACGGGACCGAGCTAGACTGAGTTAATTGGTGTTTGCAGGAAACGACGCGAGAATGGCGACGCAGCAAACTTTTGAAGATCTCATGGCGGCAAACGACGAGTTTCGCACTGCTTTCTGGCAAGGCCGAGCAAGAAAGCCGACCATTCGTCTATTGGAGAAAGGCACATTTGCAGAGTATCGCAGGCAGAAATGCGACAAAACAAGCGTGTCGATATCGCAAGTGAAGGTTCCCGTCGTCCTATCCGACCTAAAGTTTAGGGAATGGTTCCTGGAAAGAGTTATGATTGAGCTGTAAGAGAGTTTGGTCGACACTTGTACATTCCTTGCAGCACCAATATTCCCAATTTTAATCACCAGACCCGAAATCGTAGCACTCACTGCATGGATTGTAGACTTGGAATATTTATGGCCCAGGCTCTTTTTACTTGATTTCTTTTAGCCACCCGAGTACCACAGTCGCTCACCCTGTTCTGCATCCCAGGAGACCAATATTCCACAAAACTACATACCGCACGAGCTCAGTGACAGCAAAGACGAAAAGAAAAAACGAGGGACTCTGTCTAGACTCCGGCTGAGAGGTCATTCAAGTTGGTACGTGTATCAGACGGCTTGTACTTACTTGCACAATGATATGAGTGACAATCAAATACAGCAGCGAATACAAGAATAATGGCCATTTGACGTGGCACTATGAAAAGACACCTCACTTATGACTGGAATATGACGGCCCACCGTGAGGGACATGCACAAACAAGTTTATGCTTCACATTTGTTTGCATTCAACCGCATTGGGATTCCGCCAAATAAAGCCGGCGCCGCTGACTTGGAGCTCTCCTACCTGGTTATATGTTTTCTGGCCCAGAAGCGCCAACTAGCCAGTGTGCTCTGTCCCTTCTATCCATGCTTTGGATTTGCAAGTAGGCTGAACTTCTGATCGGACTCAGATACCCTTCGTGTTCGGTCCTGAAACATCAGATTCAGAGTCCGCCTCACCTGCCTTCAAGCTCAAATACTCGCCGCGAGGCTTTAAATAATGATGATAAATATTAAAATACAATATCGCTCCACGACCGAAATCTCTCGTCTTCCATCCTCAGTAAGTAACGGCCATTTTCCTTCTATTCGGGTGACTATCAGACACGGCTCGACGCTGCGGTCACAGTGGACTCCGGAGTGCATTGCTCTCACATGAACCTGTTAGACGAATTCGTCAGAACGAAACAGGATATCTTTACATACAGGATGACATCCTACTACGTATTTTTTTTTTTTTCAATTCCGGTGCCTCTCTTCTTCTGATCAAGCCTTGTCGGATAGTACGACCCTTGCTTTGTGCGGCCCGAAAGTGCCAGAGTTCATCTCACACTTACACCCGCCTTTGATGGCGTAAGATCCTGTGAAACGGACTCGTTGTCGTTGAGGGTGAAGATAATGTCATTCTTCTCCTCGGACGGGCCAGCTGGTTGTTCCTTCATTATATGAGTATGTTCTTAAACGATCGTCATGCGAAGAGAAGTCTTTTAAAAAAATTACATTTCTATGTCCTATGGAGGGTTCTCTAAGGAGGACAATATTATCTAGTCTGAGGGACACCCGTTGTCCCTGACGCATCTCTGAGTTCACGAATGGCTTGATGTGAGGCGTACCCCCATCAGTCCGCCGTTCCCCCCAGCCGTTTTAGACGCGCAACCCTCCGAAGATGAGACGACTGTGAATACAGAAACTGTGTGTAAACTGGCGAGAGAGAAGTCATTATCCGCTATCATCAATGAACGTTGCCAACGCACTTTGTCACCTTCAAGTTTATCCACGATTTATTCTATGCAACAGGTCATTTTTCTGATCACGACGCCACTCAATGGACGAGGTATCTTAGTTTCCACAGAAAATATTCGAGGGTGAGTCATCATTATGTTAGCCAACTATACATACACAGGGTATCGAGTTGCGCAGGTTTGTTTTATTTTCTCGATCCCTCCCAAGGCCATCACCCCCCCTTGCTGTTTCCATCGATACCCCACCCTCAGAAGCATCTGGCTTACGTCGAATGATCCTCCGCGTTTCGTGTGCCTGATCACAATTACGGCCTATGCGAGGTCTCACGCGTTATCACAAACGGGGAACACTTGGCCCTAGTGTTTGTACCTCTTATCAATGTACATTGTAGCGCTCATATAATCCCGTGTTTCGGCTGTATTGCTTCTCGTGACTGGACTTCTGCTAATGTCCTCGATAAGTGCCAGTCTTTTTATTAATACTCGAGTACATAAATACTTTTGTAACTTTGCGCTAGCTACACACAATTTCGATAGACCAGAGAGCCTAATAGGCAATTTTTTGCTAGACCGGCAAGTTCAGGTCAAACTAATACTAATTATTATAATTTTCTCTAAGTTAAGACGGGAAGGTTTTTCCGGATGAACGAGTCCCAGACGATGTCGGTCACAGTTCTTGGAGGGGAGGTTGATATCTGGCGTGGAAATTCAACGGGAAACCATGCATTACTTTCACCTTGCGATCTTTCGAGGGGCCATTTTACGAAGAATTCAGCGAGATACAGTACGAGGACAGAGCCGAAGTGCCGAATATTGCTTATCAGATTCACATCCTGCAATTTAGTCACGCAGACCACAAACTCCTTGGTACCCATCCCATCATGATGAGTTCGATGCCCCTAGGTCTTACCGGAAGTGATGCTGCCGATCAGAAGAAAACGAGCACGACGTAATAAGTATGTGAGGCCCTGGATCGGCCTGGATCCCGGCCAATCCCATTACGTTGTTGCAGGGTTTTGATCATCACCCGGGCCGTATCTGGGATTCCGTTATCATATCTATTCCTGTTATCATACCAGGATCCGGGACCAGGCCTCAGGGACCGACGGAACATCGAATACCGATGCGTCGCAACTCTCGCCCGTCGGTGATGGCCAACACAGCGTGGTGACCGGCGACAGCTACTATAAAGTATCACTTGCCCGCTGATCATATCATAAAACAATATCTATAGGCTACAGTCCAGAACACTGAGATATAGAACAGTCATGAGAAGACTGTTGTGTATCTCAATGTTCGTGGTTGCCTCTGCCGTAGTCGCATTGATTGCTTGTTGTGAGTGAGAACACTACTCTTAGGCTGGTACTGACGTTTTTAGTCTCTCCCAGTGATTCCCTTTCTGTTTAGCATTTTGTTGAAGTAGTTGCATGAACGGGCATTGGGAGCGGTCTTCAGTTTATATGACTCGTGTCAATGCGAACACATCCGACAGAACGACCCAAGAGGTAAATCTGTTCGATACATGAACGTAGTCATTTGTGAGAGCAATGGACAGATTCCGACCAGACTCTGTTACAGCTCGATTACAACTTGTTGCAGGAGCCATTCCCTAAGTGTTGGGTCGGATAGGACGACGGGGACCTTCACCTGGGATATCGAGACGTTCGCCTTGTTGCACTTCTGTTGACGATATTCTGAAAATGCGCCTTTCTCCAAGAGACGAATGGTCGGCTTTCTTGCTCGGCCTTGCCAGAAAGCAGTGCGAAACTCGGCGTTTGCCGCCATGAGATCTTCAAAAGTTTGCTGTATCGCCATTCTCGCGTCCTTTCCTGCAAACATCGATTAGCTCAGTCTAGCTTAGTCCCGTCGCGTGGTAAGCACGAACCTATTTCTCCTCCAATTTCTATCAAATACCCATAAGTTATAGGCGTGTCTCGGTCGTCGCCTACAATGGTGAAATCTATGATTTGGCCGATCCATCGATTGGCGGCAGATACGATCGCATTCGTCAATTGCGATTCAGTGCACGTTGTTCCGAATGCCATCACAAGTTCGCCACTTCCAAATCGGGCGATATTAGTTCAGCTCCTAAAACCGATAATGCGGCAACTCACTCTCGCCGGTGAAGGTAATTGATAACAGGCAATCCGTCATCTGGCGCAAAGCCTTTAACGGTAATGACATCGCCAATGCGATATCTCCACAAGCCACTGCGAGTCGTTAAAACAGGCTCATAATGCCCTCCAAGTACCAGTTCGTACTATGACACGGATGAGTATAGACAAAGGTGGGACGCAGCGAGTGGTTCTTACAATGGGCAATACACGCTCAGGAGGCTCGTTGGAACGCACGTCCAGAAATTCGGTGAGCAAATCCACAAAGAGGACCTTATAGTCAGTGTTAGGATTGCCTTTGTGGTATGGTAGGGCGATGCCACCCTCTGAGCTGCCATAACCGGTAGCTTGCGTGGGGATAGAAGGTCCGAGGACGTGAGTAAGCTTGTGTGTGGTTGGCTGTCAGTTGGGTTATAAACCTTCCATACTTGACGTGCCTTAGAAACGGCTGTAGCAGCCGGACCTCCAGTAACCCCAATGAATTTTTCCAAGTGAGGCCCACACGCGGACCGCCCAACCCTGGATGCCAGGAGGCCCGATTTCCCGAAGTTCTGCAGCACGAAGAGGATTTGGCTTAAACAGTTTCTGAAAGACCTTGTGAGCCGAATGGAATGTAACAAGCAAGAAAAATATGACCTCCAAAGGTGCTCGCAAACGGTCTATGTCTTCAACATCCGGGATGATACCTTTCTCAATGCAGTCGATGAGTGGAGACCACTCATCCTCTATATACTGCAAAAAATGACGAATACATTAGCAAAGAAGAAGCGGATGATCGTCACACGACGGTCTGCAAATGCAAACAGAGCATTCAGAATGAAGAACGCGCGATAGCTTTTGACCAAGGAAATCGCGTATGGATCTGTTTGCCCCGGCACTGAAATTTGGCTGGGGATCAGCATGCGCAAGGAAAAGTGACATGACGGGCTTACCCCATAAGTCGAGCCTCTCGTTGTCATGCTCGGCGTCCCAGTTCATTGCCATTCGCAGAAAGCCAATGCTCAACGAGCAGACTGTCACCTGCTTGGATTGACCGTCTTCGCAATCTATTTTTAAGATTTGCGAATATCTCATAGAAGTTGGTGATAAGGTAGTTCCCTCTGACTGGGGAAGCGCGAGATAAAGAGGGTTTCGCAACAGATGCGGGAGAGGCCGATATCTTGGGAATGTCTTTACTGATTTGCCAGATGTCATACTGGACATGGCAAGGAAGTAGGGTAGTCCTGGGGCGAACATGTTCTTGACGTCAGCCCTCCTTGCAAGGGGTTGCAAAAAACTTTGCTATGAACGGCCTGTAAGCTTCATAGTTTGTGGTGGAATGGATTCTCGGAAGATGCGTAGGAATTCCTTATCATCCATCGGATCGCTTTGCGCAATGGTTCTCGCGGAATTTGGCCAACTCGGGGGCATCCTGCACAAATTGAGTTGCAAGATTCGGCCGTATCATCTCGAGCAAGGCTTGATCTTCATAATCCTTCAGCTGCTGAGAGACTTCAACGGTCAGAGATCCTAGCAGATCTGTGTCAGAATGGAACATTGTTTGCGATATGATGTGGATTTGGAATGTGATTTTTATTTAGCATGGTGGGTTGACGAATAGCCTGTAGGATTGCGCCGCGACAGTTTTTAAACCGGTCGGGTACAAGCTTCACGCGACGCCGGGGTAGTGCTGGCATGCTCCACGGACCACGAGCAACCCTGCGCGGCGGAGCGGGCATCCGACCAAACCTAGGCAGAGCAGAGCAGGTGCAGGCCGGTGTTGCGGCCAGCTCATGACTTTACAGTCTAGTGCGTGATTCTACGTGGCAAGTGGTTATTCTATAATAGGTTTGTAGCGGATAACAGGGTGTACCTGGGTTGTTGCACATGAATGCATGAAGGGTTTAGCCCTTAGCTCGCAAGCTCAGTGGACGATATGATGTGTTGCACGTACATTAATGGCAGGTGCGCGCGACGATCGCAGAGGTACAAATCTTGATGCAATCATGCTTCAACGAGTGGTGGAGCGCAGCAACCAGGAACATCGGAAAGTGGTGTACTTATCTAAGAACCTTGGCAGGCCGCGTCAACGGCACCAAATGTAGATGATATGTCCCCTATGCATATAAGTAGAAGGAAGACTCTGACAAGTCGGCCCTTCTTTATAGATACTGTACCGTGTGACTGTATGCACTCAATGAACGATCCAATTTGAAAGTTTGCAACAGGTCATGCGGACCCTGCACGCAGCCAGAGCGCCAGGGATGCGATATGCAAGGGACTTCGTTTGTTACGAGACATCCGGATAATTTCAGCTTCAACCGAACTGTCTCAAGAGTGTCGCTGAAACTTTTCCCTTGGGCAAGTATGGACGGGGGGAGCAGTGGGGAGCGCTCGGTTCCAGTTGTGATACGATGCAATACGATATTGGTTTGCTTGCTCCCTAAAAACTATTCGGACACCAAATCAGCGCAAGAGACTCCGATCGATATTGTTATGTTCCATCCAGAGCACTCAAGAAGTGTTCATCGTTGACTCTCTTCCTACACCAGAGTCGGCCAAAAAGCTTACTAGTAACATGATCCCACTGGTACAAACATCTGCACGAGCGAGACAATTTTGCGGACTATCAGGCCGCCATGCACTGGTGGGGTATGTACTGATCAGAGACAGCAACATCATTAACGCATGAGCAACTTCAGAAGACGCAAAAACGTTCGAATTAAGCACTCACGCCGCGTGCAAAGTAGAATACGAGTAAGAATGCGTACTAGCTTTGTCACACGGTGGACCCCAACGTTAAGCTTACGTAATTCCCAATGCATCCTCGGCCTGGTGTTTTTTTACTGGTGACTTATGTAATAGACCGCTTCTTCATCCAACATCATTGTTGATCGATCTGATCGCTCTAATTAGCGGAGCACTGGCCGGTTCTCTAGCGCTGCCAGTCTTCTCTGCCCTAGTGCAGTTTGGATGGAATCGATGAACGTTCGTGAACTCCGAGGCTTTGGTGTTTCGTGTTGTTACTAATCATAAGTTCCCTGCACTGTTTCACCACTTCTGGTGGGAAGATGGCACGGGCGGCTTCTGCGCTAATCAGATTTTTTTGTCGTGCTATCACCTTGTTCAGTAGACTAACCACACCCCAGTCATTTCTCTGGTGACAAAAGGATAGCTTGTCAGCACTTTACTTCGCACTCCACCATTAATTGCGTAATCATGTCACTCCCAGCCGTCTCTTGCAAGTACTCACTGTAGTGTTCACCTCCGTCTTCTTGTACGTATCGCAGCTCAGTCAGTTGCATTTCAAACTCACTCACTGGTCTATGGCTGCGTGCACAAGTTTGTCATCCACGTTGCCAACAACTCAAACTGCAAGATCCAGAACCGGATCACCTATCTCGTTGTATTTGAAACAGTCTCCGAGTGATATGCTCAGGCATCCCTTCGCACTACCATGGAGAGGCTACGCAGACTTGGAGTACCAAGCCCGTCGCTTATACCTTATCGCGTCATAGGTTCGGTGCATCATTATCCCGTGTATACCTTACATCCCCGCCGATACGTGCGTCCAACCTTCTTGACAACTATCCACAATCTTTATTTAATACCGCAATATTGGAGAAATATCCGGGCTCATGACGTTTGCGCTGGTATTGCGTCGTGGGGACAATTACTCATGGGCGAACCCACATTCGGAGACATCATGAAGCTACCACGGGGTCGAAGGTTGTCGTGCGAAGGATTCAGTTCTGCGAGAAGACGCTCTCCGCTTGCATGGCCGGACACGTTGCATTGACAAGAAGCATGGATTCAGAACTGGAATGAACTATCCGAGCAATGTTTAGATGGTATTGTAACGCGCATGTCTGCATTGCCTATCTCCGTTAGTTATTGCCGCCGTCCGACCTTCAGCATGGATGAGTAGTTCAAGAGGGGGTGGACCCCGCAGGATTTTCTCGCTCCACACACCTATGAAGTCACATCACAGAAAAGCGGAAGCCATCAGCAATTAGAGAGATGACTGAGGACGACTGTTGAACTCGCCGACCACATGATCTCGCTGATTACGAAGATTCCCTCCAATGATCTGCTAGAGATTCACGCCCAGATCTACCCGCATGCATGAAAAGATGGCGAGGGTTGAGGATAATGCTCATGTTCTCATTGGTTTGTTCGACCTGAGCATGATTGTGCCATACAGCAAAGGAAAGTGGGTACTCGTCAATGGAGGCGATCTTGCACAGGTGCCACGGGTGGGTAGAATATCCTGGCGTGGGCGGGACCATCGATGACAATTCCACGCAATAGGGCTATCCTGGATGCCCCTCAGTGCAACATTGCATTTGATCCGACGTTAGCTCTAGCCCCTAGGGTTAGAGACTGATATCGGAGAATCTAAGCTGATCACGAGTAAATTAACATTATGATGCAACCATTGATGCACCAAGTTTAAGCGACAAGGTTTGTTGTCCAGCGCCATCGTTGTGCCAGCTGCACCTATTGCGTTAATCGCGCATGACATGAGCAGCACTCAAGAAACATCAAGAAATACAAAGTGTGTCATTAAGCGCTCGTTTTCATATTGGTGACGTCATGCCAGCAGGATTGCGTTAATAACGCACTGCCAAAGCTGGTCGCAGACCGTACTAATACGAGTGCCTGGCCCCGTCAGAAAGAGATATAAGATACTCCGGTTCACAGGTTCAAACCGGGCACTCCGCTTGGCATTTCTCTTGCTTGATGACCACACCACCCTTGCTCATCTTCCGCTAATAGTCGATCATGTTGACACTCGCCTTTGTTACTTTGCTGTACCTTTGTCTTGCTGGCGTCGGAGTGTATCTGATGAAACATGTATTCGCCAAGATGAATCATGCACCATATCCCCCTGGTCCTCGGGGCCTGCCTCTCGTTGGGAACATTCAAGACATACCTCATGTCAAGCCCTGGCTCACCTTCGCTGAATGGGGCAAGAAGTATGGTACAAGCCTCCCGTTTTTTCCAAAATCATGCATTTCAACGCCCTTGCGTGCAGGTGATATTTCGCATATCAATGTTCTGGGTCTACACATTTTCGTGTTGAACTCCGTCAAAACTGCGGTGGCAATGCTAGACAAGAAGAGCTCTATATACTCTGACCGTCCGGTTGTTCCTATGAGTGGCGAACTTATGGGCTACGCACAAACTCTGGCTTATCTCCGTTACGGTGAACGCTTTCGCTTGTTTCGCAAGAATTGCCACCGCATCTTTGGCAGTCGCTCTGCTTTGGTTGTCTACCACCCCATCGAGGAGATGGAGACCCGCCGATTCCTGAAGTGTGTGCTCGCGAAACCGGACCGACTGCAAGCACACATTCGACAGTATGTGTTTTATAGTATTAGTAGCTTGATCTTGAATCTTTATAGCACCGCTGGCGCTATCATTCTGCGCATCTGTTATGGTTATGAAGTTAAGGAGGATAATGATCCTCTTGTTGACGTTGCAGAACGCGCTTTAGATCAATTCTCGCGGTACGGCATCACTGGTGATTTTATGGTTGACTTCCTGCCGTCCTGTAAGGCCATGACATCTCGACGGTTTCTTTCAACAGCCTGACTATGTTCTAGTGGCCATGCTCCCGGAGTGGTTCCCTGGTGCTGGCTTCAAACGCCTAGCCCGTGAGTGCCGTGAGACCGTCGAAGAGATGGCCGCTGCACCCTACAAGTTTGTCAAAGATCAGATGGTGACTAAGATTTGTAGCTGTTCCGGCGTCACGTACATTGATTGAGTTTTACAGGCTGCTGGCACTGCCCTCAAGTCTTTTTCCTCAGATCTGTTAAAGGGCCGTACTGTGACTGCGGAAGAGGATCATGTTGTGAAGTGGTCTGCTGCATCCCTATTCAGCGGTGGTGCCGACACGGTTCGTCCGTTTGAAACCAACATATTTTGGGGCTAACGCCTGTTTGCTCAGACTGTTTCTGCGATCTACTCATTTTTCCTAGCTATGACACTTTTCCCTGATGTACAGAAGAAGGCTCAAGCTGAAATTGATGCTGTTGTTGGCCCTGATCGTCTTCCCTCCTTCACTGATCGCCCCTCCCTTCCTTACATCGAGGCGCTTGCCAAGGAGGTCCTCCGCTGGAATGTTGTCATACCTAGTAGTATGTGTATCTTGTTTATCGCAACATTTAGTTGAATAACAGTGCCTAATGTCAGTCGATCACTGCACCACTGAGGACGACATCCACGATGGGTATTACATTCCAAAAGGCTCATTGATAATCCCTAACATATGGTTGGTATTTTTTTTGTTACATGTATCCGGTATATTTTCTGATTTATGTCAGGTTCATGCTCAATGATCCAGAGACATATGCCAACCCCTCAGAATTCAATCCTGAGCGCTTTTTAGCCAAGGATGGAAAAGAGCCTGAGACCGATCCTCGCACGGTGTGCTTTGGTTTTGGTAGACGGTAAGGATCGAGTCGCTGTTATATTCTGAGTGGAATGCTAAGATTCTGCTCCACAGTCTTTGTCCAGGTATGCGCAATTGGCAGAGGGCACTGACTAACCAGGCAATTTTCTAACGTTGGTTGTTTTCGACTGTACAGGTCTGCATCTCGCTGATGCATCCATCTGGATATCCACCGTGATGTCACTTGCGGTGTTTGATGTTTCCAAGGTTGTCGAGAATGGTGTTGAAATAACCCCTGAAATTGACCCCTCATCTGGGTTGATCAGGTATGTCGCATATCTTAATATGATCACGGTACTCTGAACATACACACTCTCAGTCACCCCAAGCCCTTTAAATGCTCGATCGAAGCCCGCTCTGACAAAGCCCTGGCGCTCATTCAACAAGACACTTCCTAAGTATTGCTAACTAGCAGTCATCTCACCCTGTTAAAGATAATGTGAGGTCACATTGAATATACCAGGAGACAAAAAGGTTTATGCAGTTGTGCAATCTCGCAGTCAATATTTAGGTACTTGTGTGCAGGATACTTGATATTAAGATCGAGTAGTAGATGTACTACACGTGGAGCAACAATGTGAATTGCCATTTCAGTAACTACTGACCAGTTACTAAGGTCTGGCGGGGGTCGCCAGCGAGGTCACCACGCCCAGGTGGTACCCGGGGGTATACTCTATATCATACCATCACCTTGCTCCGCAAGGTCATGTGCATATGTTGGTAAAAATGTGCCAACGTAAGCAATAGTCCGTGTGAAGAAAAATAATTTATAACCCACGTGATTAACTATGGTTATTGCACAGACCACTGAACATGCAACGAAGACATCAGCAACCACATCTCATCCCCAAATACCATTTGGCAACATTCCAGCAGTGGACTGGAACTCGTCAACGAAAGTAGTGAACTCCCGGCCAAACTCGTCATAGTAGGTCGTGTATCCACCTATCGCCTGAAATGTGGACCTGCAGGAAACCATATCGCCAATGGCATGAGCCCTTTAGAAAAAGTTAAATATCGGTTCCATATTACTCGACCCGCCCACCCTGACCTTGCAACGGACTGCCAAGCAGGAATCACAAACCTTGAGACGTTGCAAGGCCAATTTGCCACCACAGATCGACGCATGAGTACGTTTTGTAAGAAACGTATTCGCCTTAAGGGTACGTGACACCTTTACATGACAACTTAAAACAAGAAGGATAACGCCGTACCTGACTCCCCTCATGGACAAGCTGTCGAAGATGCTCCGTAGATGGACAACGAAACGGCAAACTGGCCTATTCTGGACAAATTTGCGCTGCACTTCGATAGCATCAAATATAATTTCCAAGTAACATCTCTCCTTGTCTTCTATATGAAGGCATTCGTATTCAACCTATCCATACAAATACCGCTCTCAACGGTTCCATCGCGGAGATTGAGTCCACCCTCCGTCATTGGAAAATCTAACCATGATACTTTCCAAGCGACCGCGGGAAACGTTACTATCCTGAGGCTCGGTGTGGTCCACAATACCAACTACAAATGCCCACACGACAACGACAACGAAGACTGACCGGAAAATTAAAAAATTCACCGAGACTGACGCGAGTGGTTCGAAAGCCTAAAAAGAGGCACAGTGCCTTCTACTGCCCTCATAATTGTACTTGTATCTCGAAGCGTTCCAAGCGAGTCGTATTTCCTATCTTTTCAGCACGTTTTCTTGTAGTAGTATTCGACAGTCTTGAATAAAATCGGCTGAAGCGCCGGAATCAACCGGAGCAAGGTAAATAGTCGACAATGCCGACCCCTAGTATCGAATTCAGTGGCTACTACGTCACATCAAGAATCAGTGGCCATGTCGACAATTCAATCACTGATGGATTCATTGGCCGTCGATTCATTACTAGTTTCAGAGAGTTTCAGTGGCTCTCTCTATTGGCTTTTCACTACTATAATTCATGGGCTTGGAGTCCCTTCCCACAGTGATAAGGAATCGGTGGTTTTACTGTTGCATGCCAGCAGGATCTTGTCTGACAGTCTGACTTGGCAGCCTCCTATTGCGTTAATAACAAAATGCAGTCGCAGACCCGTACTACTAACATAAATCAGCACCGTCAGAAAGAGATATAAGATGTCCCTCCGCTTCACAGGTTCAACCCAGGTACTCCACTTGGCATATCTTCTGATGACCACACCGCCCTTGCTCATCTTCTGCTAATAGTCAAACATGGCGACACTCACCGTTGTTACTTTGCTATACGTTTGTCTTGCTGGCGTCGGAGTGTATCTGATGATGCAGGTATTCGTCAAGAAGAATCATGCACCATATCCCCCAGGCCCTCGGGGCCTGCCTCTCGTTGGGAACATTCAAGACATACCTCATGTCAAGCCCTGGCTCACCTTCGCTGAGTGGGGCAAGAAGTATGGTAAAAGCCTCCCATCTTTCAAAATCATGCATTTCAACGCCCTTCCGTGCAGGTGATATTTCGCATGTCAATGTTTTGGGTCAGCACATCTTTGTGTTGAACTCCGTCAAAACTGCGGTGGAAATGCTAGACAAGAAGAGCTCTATATACTCTGACCGTCCGGTTGTTCCTATGAGTGGCGAACTTATGGGTTATAAGCAAACACTACCTTATCTCCGTTACGGTGAACGCTTTCGCTTGTTCCGCAAGAATTGTCACCGCGTCATTGGCAGTCGCTCTGCCTTGGTTGTCTATCACCCCATGGAGGAGATTCGAGACTCGCCGATTCCTGGAGCGTACACTCGCGAAACCCGACAGCCTGCAAACCCACATTCGACTGTATGTGTTTTGTAGTACCATTGGCCTGATCTTGAATTTTTATAGTACTATTGCCGCTATCAGTCTGCGCATCTGTTATGGTTATGAAGTCAAGGAGGATAACGATCCTCTCATTAACATTGGACAACGTGCTTTAGATCAATTCTCGCGGTACGGTCTTTATGGTGATTTTATTGTTGACTTCCTGCCATCCTGTAAGGCCATAACATCTCAACATATTTGCTTAATAACCTGACTATTGTCCAGTGGCCAGGCTCCCGGAGTGGTTCCCTGGTGCTGGCTTCAAACGCCTAGCTCGTGAGTGCCGTGAGACCATCGAAGAGGTGGCTGCTGTATCCTACAAGTATGTTAAAGATCAGATGGTGACCAAGATTTGTAGCTGTGCCGCCACGCGCTATTGATTGGGCTTTACAGGCTGCTGGCACTGCCCCCAAGTCTTTTTCCTCCGATCTGTTGAAGGACCATACTTTGACTGCGGAAGAGGATCACATCGTGAAGTGGTCTGCTGTATCTCTAAGCGGTGGTGCCGACACGGTTCGCTCGTTTAAAACTATCATATTTTGGGGTTAACGCATGTTTTCTCAGACTGTTTCTGCGATCTACTCATTTTTTCTGGCTATGACACTTTTCCCTGATGTACAGAAGAAGGCTCAAGCTGAAATTGATACTGTTGTTGGCCCTGATCGTCTTCCCTCCTTCTCCGATCGCCCCTCCCTCCCTTACATCGAGGCGCTTGCCAAGGAGGTCCTCCGCTGGAATGTTGCCATACCTAGTAGTATGTATATCTCGTTTATCGCAACCTTTAGTTGACCAATAGTGCCTAATGTCAGTTGATCACTCCACCACCGAGGACGACATTCACGATGGGTATTACATTCCAAAAGGCTCCTTGATAATCCCTAACATGTGGTTAGTACTTTCTTTGTTGTGTATCTGATATATTGACGCTTTGAATTATGACAGGTTCATGCTCAATGATCCAAAAACATATGCCAACCCATCGGAATTCAATCCTGAGCGCTTTTTGGGCAAGGATGGAAAGGAGCCCGAGCCCGATCCTCGCACGGTGTGCTTTGGTTTTGGTAGACGGTAAGGATTGAGTCGCCGTTATATTCTGAATGCAATGCTAAGGTTCTGCTCCACAGGATCTGCCCAGGTATGCGCGATTGACAGAGGGCGCTGACCAACAAGGCACTTTTCTAATGTTGGTTGCTTGCGACTGTACAGGTCTGCATCTCGCTGATGCATCCATCTGGATATTCACCGCGATGTCACTTGCGGTGTTTGACGTTTCAAAGGTTGTTGAGAATGGCGTTGAAATAATCCCTGAAATTGACCCCTCATCTGGGTTGGTCAGGTATGTCGCGTATCTTAATATGACGACGGTGCTCTGGACATATACACTCGCAGCCACCCCAAGCCCTTTAAATGCTCGATCAAAGCTCGCTCTGACAAAGCCTTGGCGCTCATTCAACAAGACACTTCCTAGTAAGCATTGCTAACCAGCGGTCGTCTCACCCTATTAAAGATCATGTGAGGTCAAACCACATACTATTTACACCGGGAAGAGACAACGTTGGTGTCGTTCCGTAATCTCGTAGCCAATAGGTACTTCTGTGAAGGATACTCGAGATAATTTAGCAGATGTACAGTGGAATAAATTCTTAAGCAATTATGTGAATTGTCGTTTCAGTGACTACTCACCGGTTAGCAACGTCGCGATAGCCAGTGGTCAGACCGACAGGAACTTTGTCCCTGTTGTATTGTTCCGTGTATACCTTCCCTCGTTGTCTGCTAGGGCATCATCATATAGTACATATACCACATAATCAGGAAATATGTGAGATCGTTGAATGAAGACCTTGAGAAATGAGATTGACAGCGTAGCAGGGTACACGTCACGCTGAACTTGTTTACTTCTCGGCGGCCTTGCGAAATCGGCCTGGATGATTTGTTGGCACTCCCTTGATTGAATTTGATTCCCATTCATAAAATTATTTCCACATTTTTTGGAGATTCACAAGCCCAACTCGCGTAGTTCTGTGTATGTGTATTCGGATGACTGAGGCTCAAGGTTGGATAGATCACCCTCTTTCATTCCATTGATATTGATCAACCTAGTAGAATCGGTTCCATATCGAAAGAATGCAAGAATTTTTGCTAGAGTTTATGTAAGTTGTGGACTCCTCGAGCGCATGTCAATGATGTCTGCATTTATGAAAATCGAAATGTAAATTAGAGTAGCCAGAACACACTACCGTTCCATTCGAGCCTGAGAGTCTACGTCACGTAATGAGTACTGAGTGCCTCCTTGTCATGTCTTGTGCTGTGGGCACTGAAGTGAAACGAACATCTTATGCCTGGACGATAATCCTTCTATATACTGTGGAGCCAATACTCGCCCCCTCCATCAATCGCTTGATGGTTCTAATGGACTCTCTTGTTTAGCCAGTAAGTGTCACCGTAATACAATAAAAGTTCCTCTCCACGAGCCACTGCCTTGGCTTCAGATGATGCAATTAGTAGAGCGATTCGGTACACCATCTGGAAATCTTACTGGTGTAAAATCCGATATGATGCTCCCCATTGACGAGAAGAACTTGAGGACATATCATTCAGCTGACGGGTATCAATAGCTTCATGTTGGGACTCACTTCGTGCTTCACAATTGGCCACTTCCAGGGTCTCGTGATTCAGGAAACGAGTAGCATTTCCGACTGGAGCAGCATCAAGCATCTCCTCCTCATTTTTCTTTGAGAATTCGAAAAAATAGTTGCGACCACTATATTCGGCAACAGGACTGCATGAAGTGAGGACGTTTCGGTCGATGTTCAATAATGTGAAGGCGTACTTTAGAACGTCAACATCCTCAAATGTCATCATGTTGCCGACATAGTCTAAGCAGAAACATAAGCCGTTAGACTCCAATGTCCCAAGAAGCGGCATCACCTCCGATGAAATCGTCAGGCTTCATGTCTTGCGCCGCGAAAGCTCCTAGGCCGTAATAAGCCTGCCTGATCTCGACCGCCTGACCAGTGGTGAGCATAACTCGTGGACGACGGGCGTCCTTACCATAGTATCATTTCGCTGAAGCTTTGTGTTTACGCATGGGTTGTCAGTTGCGCCTGATCGAAGTTCACTTGTACTAAGTCACGCGCGTAAACGTGTTAATAACATAGTCTAACCTCTAAATTGGAATTCAGTCCACCTCACTGAATGTTTAAATGCTGTACCCTACCTTGCATCGCATTTATGACATATCCCGGGCAAACATTCTCGGTCATGTTTAACACACGGGCAAGTTAAAAGACAGCGTTTGCACTCGCAACCACGATACTGACGATCACCTGAAGTTGTTCAGTGCCCGACCCGTATCACGAATTGAGTCATGACCATACGGACAGTTTATACCACATCGGCAAGCCAGTTGGCAGTGTCGTTTCCGACGGTAGCATTCGCACCACTCTTTTTCACAGGGACCCTTATGGTTGCAAGGCTCGAGGCTGCGTCATGAAGTATCCTATGATCTCTATCTGTTTGATCATAGAAGGGAACTTACGGGACGAATGGCGCATGTTTTTCTTCTTCTTCTGCAATTGATTGCGAGTCAGAACACAAGGTCACCCAACAGAAACATTATTGGGGTACCAAAAATGAGACGACGTTTTCGTGTCTTTCTCCTTGTCCTGTTGTTCTTTGTATGACTTTCCGGGTCGTCTGCGGAGTCATCATCATATGTCAAGTCGTCAGAAAACATGGCACATCGTTGAACAAAGACCTTGAGAGAAGTGAGATTGACAGCGTAGGGTACATGTGGACGTGTTTACTTCTCGGCAAGGCTTGAAGCAGAGATCCGCAAGCTGACAAGGAAATAAATTGGGTGAGATTGATAAGATTGTTTTCAATGCTTCTTTATCGGATTCATTCTCCCAGTAGACTTTGTCCTAAGGACCACACGGATCAGGAATTAATGTTGTGGGGTGCTCAACGACAATGGCTACCGTGTAAGAATCGTCTGTTAGACGGTAACATTCGTCACCACAGGGCTCTCCTTCGCTGAGTCGCATGCTCTGATTTGTCACCTTGGGCCTACCACCACCTCCGAACGACCCGGACTGAGGATGCACTAGCAGACCACATGAATGAAATAGATTCAAAAATTACAATAGAACTTACAATGGGTCGTGCACAGAGTTCGCAGACAATTAAGGTTTGGACAAAATGTCGCAAGAACGGATGTCAACCTCTTATGGAGATCATCAACTGCAGGTTGGAAGCAGGCCCCCTCCATATCATCCTCAGTTCCTCCAGGCCAGCGAAGGAAATCTCTGCATAAAATAATGAGTGCATCCTCGAGAGGACATGAATCAAGTGAGCTGACCGCTGAAATCTCTGCCATAGAAGACCCTTGTTGTACGATTCATGGAGCGATTTTGGGAGGATGCGCATCCGATCAATATTCTTTATCGAGATATTCAAAGTGTTGTGTAGTCGGCGGGCAGTTTCTATTTGGATCATTTCCGCTGGGGATGCAATCTCTAGTGGCGGTTTCAGCATGTTCAACTGATCGTGGCTTACAGTCTGGATCAAAGTCTTCTTCCCATGCGAACGACTGAAATTGGTCTAGATATTCCATGACGGGGAATCCCTCCTCATCGCCGTACGGAATGAATGCAGCTGTGTCGTCCACTCCCCAGCCCCGAATGCTCTGATTGATTGGTGGACAAGACTCGTAAGGAGGATGGGCCTCAAAAGTAGGATCAACAAGAATCTCCTCCATCTCTAATGGGTATGATATGCCTCGACCCTCGGCATCGTACTGGGTCACTAATAGCAAAGGTTGGTTCGGGTTCTCCAAGTCGATCCGCATCTCCGAATCCTGAAGCGCCCCGGGGTCGAGTAACTGATCTATCATCTTATTATATTTTTCTCTTTCTCCAGAGACACGTCGGCCAGCCAAAGCGTGGATGATTTGTCGGCACTCCCTTGGTTCCCATTCGTAAAATTGTTTCCAGACTTCTTTGTAGATTCGCAAACCCAGCTCGCGCAGTTCGGTATATGTGTATTCGGATGACTGAGGCTCAAGGTTGGATAGATCGCGCTCTTCCGTTCCGTCGATCAACAGTATCTGCTCCATATCGAAAGAGTGCAATAGTTTTAGCTGAGGACTTGTGTTGCCTATGTAGTGGATGATTTCGTCACACTAGGTCAGGATGTTTGTAGTTGTTTGAAATGTCAAGTCAAGTACTACTAGTAGAGCTGCCACCAGAGCGCATTACGCCTCTTCCCGCTACCATGGCAGAGAAGTCGAATGCCAATATGCTTTTCGCTAACTTCAACCAAGATTTCTCGTGCGTCTTAGACTTATAAAGAAGTGCTTTCTCGAACCGTGTTTTAGATGCATATCCGTTGGAACTCGAAAGGGTTACAGCATAACAAATTGTGACCCATTCGGGAGAGTCTACACCATGAGTGCGTCTTTGACATGTTTTATACGGGTGTCGTGGACACTGAAGTGGCAGGATCGTCTTATGTCTAGATGACGGAGCACGTGGAATCGTTGAAATGCTCTTCTGCACTTCACTCATTGCGCTAGTCGGTGCCGCTGATCAACCTCAGTCTAGCCCACGAAAACTACAGATTGTCAATACAAAGGTGCATATTCCTTAAACTGTCTATATAAAGCTGAATGTCATTTCTTTACACTGACAGCGACAATCCATGATCTGCGAACTGCTGTTCCCGTCCTCCATCCTTGCTGTCAAACTGAACAGGAAAACCCTTGTCATTGTGTTGGAAGTCGAAATATACATTTATGACATATCCAACATGCGTCTTCTACACATAATAGAGACTACACCCAACCCAGAAGGTGAGCGCGCTACCTACCGCTCACCAACAATCTACAGCTGAGCTGTGCCAGCAACATGTGCCCTCTCACCATCCGCTGACAATTCCTACCTTGCATATCCTTCCCCTGTCCCTTCCCCCACCACTCAATCGCCTAGTCAGGCCTCTACGTCACAGGCTCCATCCTCCAGTTACCAATCTGGCGACGTTCTCCTGTTCTCCACACGCTCATTGACAGTCGCTAATGTAATCCAGGCGCACAAATCGCCAATCTCTTTCCTTTCCATCAATTCGACAGGTACTATGCTTGCGACTGCATCCGACAAAGGCACTGTCATCCGGGTTTGGAGCATCCCTGGAGCAGAGAAATTGTACCAATTTCGTCGGGGGACCCGCGAGGCACGGATATATTCGATCAACTTCAATGTGGTATCATCTTTACTTGCTGTCAGCTCGGCACATGACACGGTGCACATCTTCAAACTTGGCCCTCAAAAAGCTCCGTCTTCCTCGTCCAGTAAGAAGAACTGATGGCCTGTCCAGCCCGCCCGAGTCCATTGATGGCAGGGAGGGGCCTGTAGGGATGGATGGAGGGTATGAAGCATTCGCTGACGAACGCAAGAAGAGCGGTGTTTCGTATGTTGATTGTATTCTTCGCAGTCTAAAATTTCTTCCTGATATTGTCTAGCTTGAGTCTTCGTCGCAAGTCGCTGCAGATGACCAAGAGTCTGTCGCATTCAGTTGGGGGCTATCTCCCTAACACACTGACCGAGATGTGGGAACCATCTCGTGACTTTGCGTTCTTGCGACTGCCAACAAGTGGAGCAAGATGCATTGTTGCGCTCAGCGGGTATGATTAAATGTGTTTCTTTACTCCCACCCTGGTTGTCTCATGTTTGGTTTAGAACGCTACCGCAGGTCATGGTCATCTCGTCCGAGGGCTACTTCTACTCGTACAACATCGATCTGGAGAACGGTGGTGAGTGTTCTCTAATGAAACAGTATAGGTGAGCTTTTCGAGAGCATTTCATTCTCAGAGCTAACCCCAAGTAACAGCTTGCTCGACCCTGATTCGGCTGGTATGGAGTGATGTTTCTTGTCTGTTCTCTTCTCGTGGATGGTTTGAAGTTCGCACTCGCTTTGTATAATGTAATCACAGTTTAGTTCAATGAGAAGTACTTACTATACAAGAATAGTCGTATTTTTCTACTCAACTTGCTTTGAAGTTTGCTGGCAACTGCGGTGTTTTCTTGCTGTTCGGAATCAATAGTCGAGGCCGATAGGTCGCGTTACACGTGTTTGTGCTGCTCTGCCATTCTTGCGGCCTGTGGCAGGCCGGAGTTCGTTACGACTGTGACCACGACCTCTCGGCGCAACTTATTTCTTGACCTACATACTTTGCACTGGAAAATTACACCCTCACACTGTCACCGTAACTCTCTGGATCACACTGATGGCTGTAGACAACTTCTCCTACAAGGACAGCATACGAGCTGCTTTGGCCTCGTGTATGCCATGCTTCAGTGGCATAGCGCCTGTCAACTCCAATGATAATTCCCGCAGCGATGTCAGAACCCACAGGTCGCCGTCAAATGAGCTCGAGGGGCTCTTGCGTGACACAGACACAGAAATAGAAACGCTCTCCCTGCACTCTAACATCGGTGCTGGCCGGAGAAAGCCTCGAAAGCGCCCTGCATTCTCGCTGACACTCTTCGGGTACACGTTATTCGGCCGCCCGCCGATTTACCTTTCGGACGATGAAGACGAACGATGGAGGAGGAGAGCACTTGGCACTGCATCATCATCCACGCTCGACTCGGATGCAGCACCACTAGATGCATCGACTATTGCTCGCCTGTCGTCTCCAGACCGCGCAGAAGCTGAGCAGCACAGACGTGATGAGGAAGCACAGCGGAAGGTAGAGAGGAAGGCACGGCGCAGGGAGCGCAGGGAGCGAGAGCGCATGTCTGCTTTGCTCTCACTAAATGGTGGTTCTCTTGTAAAAGGCAGTGGTTTCGAGGGGTTCCAGGGTAGTGGAGAATCTGCGATATCCTCGCTGCCAGCTGATGAATTTGGGCCGTTTGTACGGGGGAAAGAAGAATTGTCATCCATAGGAGGAGAAGGAGAAGGCTCCGAAGACGTTGACGATGCTGACCTCGGCGGGGAGTTATACACCCGCAAGAAACGCCAATCTGTTTGGAGTGGTTCGGGTTCAGACTCTCGCTCTCGGACGTCTGCTTCAGTCTCCAATGGGGATGCAAATATACATTACAACCATCACCAGTTAGCACAAGCTGTCCCACCCTCATACCCACAGACCGAGATGCAGCTGCCCAACCCTGCCAAAAAATCAAAACACCGCACATCAAAACGCTTTTCGCCTCTCTCGTCTTCGACAGCGTCGCAGTCCACGGCACCTTATACTCCCGCTCCGTCCATATCTGCGTCTCCAGCTGTTACTGCATTCCCTGTCCCCCATGAGCGCATAGAGCACGCCATCGGGGGAGAGGATGTACGGGGATTTCCAAGTGTTGGGCTTTCGGGCGCAAGAGGGAAAACGAGAGACAAGGGTGCGTTCCTCGCTAGCCGGGAGGCAGCTCAATCATGAGTGGGAGTGTAATCAAGAGCGTGCTTTATTTTTTGGTATGCACATCTACATCTACATCTATCATGTATGAATACTTATATTGTTCCGTGGATGGGGCTTATGTTGTTATGATATCAGTGATTTTTAGATGCCTTAAGCTTGCATCTTGGTCCGAGAGGACGCTTGACGGCTTGCGAAACATGTTGCGGGAACGTTGTTTTATTCACCTTATGTTCGCGACAGAGACATTGGGTTTGTGCTGTTTGTGCTGGTGGAGATCGCGCAATAATCCGACTGGTGTACCTGCTCAGAACACTTGACATACGTTAAGGACCGGAGCTCAGTTTAATGGACCATTTTCTCCATTTCCGTCTCGTAATCACTACCATACAATGCACAGTGCAGATCGCAAAACGACCAGCTTGGTCTTGACACGTTTGGGGGTTCGTGCCCAAAGCCATAGGAGATCTGGGGCATAACCGCATAGGGCGACGAGGCAGTGACTAAGGTGCGTTGCAATGTGACCATCACTGAAAGACGCACCTCAATTCCAAACTAATACGTACTGCTCAGCGTTATCTGCGCAATACGCCGTCCCTAAATACGCAGCTTAAGGTTTCTGGATAAAGTTTCAAGCAAAGGTCCATTCGAAGCTCACCGCAATGAGCAAAACTTCGAAACTTAACGCGATGCTCAGGCGATGCTGCAGCATGGCACATTACGGGTTTAGGGTCATGGTTTGGGCTATACGCGCAGGATCTCAGACGTCCTGTACCATATAACAAGGAGTTCAACCTCCTTCGTCGACATGGCCATCATTCCCTTTCCTTCTTAGAATCTTCACCAGACTGTTCGCCTCGGTTCAACTGAAATGGGTAACTTCCTGGAAGACCTTGTGCACCAGGTGATGGATATCACCTTGGAGGACGATGACCAAAGGGCACTCAAGGTGAGGGGTAACGTTGTCAAAGTGGAAATTACGCTGTCTTATGGAGAAACGTGTCTTGAAAGGCAAAATTCCACAAGTTGAAGCGAGAGGTCATCAACGATGTCCGCGACATTTTCCCCCACGGACAGATAACTGTACGAGGTTTTATCGGCTGATGTTATATATCTAACCTTCTGCTAGCCGCCGACACTGGGCATCAAAGGCATTAGAGTCAAGCTTCCACCCAAAGATCCCAACGACACGAGTGGCCCAGATCTCCCGGTTAGTGTTGCTTCTTACTCTATCACACCTGACTCATGGTTCATGACAGGGCTCTTCCAGTACATCTGCGATTCCCGAGGTTATAGGCATATTCAATGCATATGTGCAAAATGAACTGCCTACATACCTCATTTACGTGCCAGACAAAAGGCTTGTCGGCCGCAATGAAGTGAAGCGGATGTTCCGCAAAGACGTCGCCTTGATCACGGAGGAGGATATCCACAGCCGTCTTGTCGTTTTAAGGGAATCGTGCCATACAGCAGAGAGGCAGGACGCGATCAGGGATATCGTCAAGGATACTGTGAAATTTGCTGTCCTCTCGCACCGTTGGCTGGACAGCGGCGAACCCACCTTCTACGACATCTTAAAATCCTTTAAACCGTACGGTTATGAGAAACTCGTGAAATTTTGCGAGAAAGCAAGCGAGTTCGGGTGCCGATTAGCATGGTCCGATACGTGCTGCATCAACAAGGACAGCAGCACCGAACTCGAAGAAGCCATCCGGTCGATGTTCAAGTGGTATCGTGATGCCCATGTATGCATCGCATACCTCTCTGATACCACCTCGATCGACGATCTCCACGAAGATGTATGGTTCACCCGTGGGTGGACTCTGCAAGAGCTGCTCGCACCATGGAGGATGAAGTTTTACGTCGGGAACTGGCAGCCGCTCACCAGCGACCTCAATGACAAGGAAAATTTTGAGGTCATAGCTGCGCTCTCGCGCGCCACGAGGATACCTCTCGATGACCTACGTCATTTCCGGCCAGGCGTACGCAACGTCCACGAGAAAATGATGTGGGCTTCCACTCGGACAACTACACGTATCGAAGATGAAGCTTACTCCCTCATCGGAATCTTTGATGTGAGCATGATGGTAGCATATGGAGAGGGAAAACGGGCGTTTTACAGGCTGATGGAAGCTATCATTCGCAAGTGCGAAGAATGGCAGATCTTCGCTTGGGCGGGAACAAGTTCATCCGACAGTGCTGCATTCCCAGACTCGCCGCGAGGTTACTGTCCCCTTAATTCAGTAGACAGCAACGACGCTCTTCTGCCATCCACAGTGTGGCGCGGCGATCAGAACATCGCCATGACGAAGCGCGGGTTGGAAATTAAAGTACTCCTTGTTGACTTGTCAGAACAGGAGGCGACCGTTCACGAGAAGATTGGCACCCAGGACGTCCAAACCGATGCGTACTCCAGCTATACTGCAGGAGTCGTGGACTACTGGTGCTACGATACGAGTGGAGATGGCATTCTCCAGCCAGAGCAGGAGCATCTCTGCGTGTTGCTTCGCCCTGACCCTCATAACCCATATGCTGGTTGGCGCAAGATTACGACACCTAACCTTGTGACCATACGCACAGAGAGCAAGTTGCGGAGGACTCTGACGCCGGTTTGGCTGTAGAACAAGTACACGGCCTCACGGATGGAATGATCAACTCCTTTCCTGTGCTCCGGGCTACTCGGGAGGTGACACGTGTATAAGACTTGACGTGCAGAAATTGAGTGAGGAGCTTTACTCCTTTGTGTCCTCACTAAATTCTACGGCCCATATCACCATCAAAGTACATTATAGATATATTTTTTTTCGAATTCTCTCTTTGATTTTCCCAATCACTTCGATCTAACCTTTTACCATTTCTTCTCGTTGCGTGCAATGACAGCTCACGGCCTCAGGCCGTTGTGTTACATCGTCTCACTGCCCCCCTGTATCGTGAAAACACTTATCTAGAGCTCACCCAGTGCACTTGAACCTTGATCGATCTGATCGGTCTTCGTCGAACTGGTCAATGCTGTCTGCAACGAATATCACAGCATTACATTTCGTAGTATCAGTCCGAACATAGTACGTCAAGCAATGCGGGTGGCCAATGGTATTCGTGCAATGTACGTATTTTTTACAAGGAGAGGTGTGATGTCATGAGACTAGCGGAACGGGATTAAACGCGGCAAGAGAGACGAAAACGAAGATTGTACGAGCAAACTAACAGTCATTTGCTTTGAGGTAATTAAGCGGGTAGAGTAACATTGTTCAAGAGAAATACATCAAGCTTGCCATGTTGGCATGTAGAGGCTTGAATCCGCGTTTGTAAGCTTCCAAGGCGCCCTCAGCCTGGGCTGAGTCGAGCTGGGTGGCAGAATCAGAGAAATCAACGTTCCCTTGAGGGTCGTAGTGGTTCTTAGCGCGGGAGCAGACGATATCGGCATCTGATGAGTAGTTCAGCCACATCGTTGGCAGCCAGCGTCTCGGCCATAGACTTACAATATACAGGAGCGGGTATTGAAACAGACCGAGTTGATCGAGCATACACATGGCACAGAGCGAAAGACAGAGACTGCAGACCATCGGCACTAGATGCATAACCGTTGTCAGCATACAATCTACTGCATAGGAACATGGAGGTGAGTTCACCTGAATTCGTTCTCATCGTAGAGAACATTGTAGTGCGCGGGGCGACTCGTACCGAGCAGACCGCCATGGCTCTGCAGATACCAGTCGAACTCCGTGGGATGGGCAACGACCTGGTCGACTACAGTTCCTGCGAGGCAATTTCCGCTCTTATCCTGTTCACTAGGTCCTGAGCCACTGGGGAAGAAGCGAACATGGTGACGCTTCGCGACCACGATAATGGTGATCTTGGGGTTGATCTTCAGCTCCGCGCAAGCCCCTGGATAGGTTGTCAGATTTCGACTGTCCCCCAAGTAACATGAACGTACCTTTGATCGACTTAAGTTCGGAGTCAAGAACTTGCTTGAACTGTCCTTCCGAAACACCGTCTACGTTGCATGCTCAGCAAATGGAAAGGTATGAATGGCTTCCGCAACGAACCTCTGTAAAAGATGAGACGCGCAGGAGCAAGATTCCCCGTCTTCTTCTCCGCGAACTGGCGATACTTCATGTACATACTCAGGACGTGCTAAGGGTGCGCAATTAGTGCCAGAAATCCATACAGGAAAAACCACTCACCTTCGTCATATCCTGAAGGTCTTCGATGATCTCGACACGAGAGGCTTGAACGCGACTTGTTGCGATGTATTTGGCGGTGTCTGAGTCTACATTGCCAACGAGTGCAGTGAATGAAGGACGGCCATCAGACCCAGGCGCAGGATGAATCACGTCGGCACCTGGTGGATCGTTTGACTCCAAGATAGGGTAATGCAACAATGAAGCTTACCCATGACGATGGTAGGGTTACGAGGGTCTGTAAGAACCGATACCGACTGGGGATCGGGAATAGTGTTGATGCCACCTAGCTTGACATTAACCCTGTTACGAGCAAGAAATCAAAACGAAATTTAGTGTTCGATGGATGACTACGCACTTGAGGCAGACGTTCGCGTAATACTGAGGTTTTGCGCGGAAGCACTTCTGACTCTTTAGGCACTGGGTCGCAACACCAACCTAAAGTCATAATTTCAGAGGTCATGTAGCGGGCCCATCAAGCAGTCTTACTGTAATGTCTCCAAAGCTACACAAAAGGCCATGAGTCATTAATACAAGACGAATGTCAAGGAACTTACTGTTTAACTGCAGTGTAAATATCATTGCCGTTCTCGGGAAGAACTACAACGATGAGCTGTGGGCGCTGTTTAGTCCTCTGGAAACACTCAGTGCCAGCGGCACGCAGTTGCTGAAGTAGGTGTTCGAGTCAGATTCAAACGGTCTTCGCAGAATACCACTTACCTCCGCAATCCGGCCTTGGCCGTTTTGCCAAGTTACGATCGGCTTATCGTCGGTGATACGGATACCTGTTGGAATGTGTCAAAATTTAACCCAAGATATTGTCGTATAAACCACTGACCAACGTCTCTGAAACTCCTTAGCATGCCGTCGATCATGTCTTGTGCAGCCTGAGGGTTGAAACGCTGCTGTCTCTCATAGACTACAACGATCCACCTGTCAATAGATGCAGGTCTGAAAAATCGCTTATCGATCCTGGAAACCTATGAGCAACGAAGATGTATTGTATAACAACACTTACATATTCCACGCGCCGTTACTTGGTGTCTAGGGAACAGGAAAAGATCAGTACACAGCAAGGCAAACAGACTATATTACTGACAATGGTAGGCTGCGCGCTGCCCGGGCCGTACTTCAATTTTGGCGGTTGCAGGACACGCGCTGTTACTGTAAGCGGTCCAGTAGTATCTTCAACGTGCATGCCGAATTGGCGCACGTATTCCGACTGGCCGTATTGAAGGACCTAACGAGACTGCTGAGCATAGCGCGCTGTGAAGGACGAAGGTCATACCGAAAGACCATTCGTGATACTAGCCAGGCGGTGCTCAGGTCGCTTTGTAGCGAATTCCAGAACGTCCTTGGTTTTCTCAGGAGGAACCTGCTTCCGCATTATTTGACCTGGTGGAACCGTACACAGTTCTAGAGGGATCAAGGCACCGCTGCCAACCTACAAACCTGATGAGATGATTCGGGATCTACTGCGAACAACTTACCTCAATGCAAAGGTTGTTTGGGAACCTCAAAGGACGGTTCAGAATGGTCTGGAAGTACTGAGCCACAGTCCTACTAGTTCCATCCCGCAAGGTGAAACTTAAATCCGCAGCCCCTGCGCTGCTCAATTTCTTGACGACTCGAGGGGTCTTGTTTTCGCCGGCGTATGTCGTTTTGACCCGAATACCAAAAATAAAACGTTGCAGACGGATTCGTTCACGATCGGGTAAGCCACTTCGCGGGCTAAGCAACGCGTGTTGCCCAGGTCTACCTAGGAACTCGAGACAGATATCCATCAGTGCTCCAGACTTATACATCGTTCCAGTCGAGATATCGACATTGACGAGGAGCTGCCCGATCGCGGGTCTCACTGACTGGAAGTATCCGCGCCATAACACAAGGCCGGAGCCGATATCTTTAGTCT
Source organism: Suillus subalutaceus (assembly GCF_016647625.1). Classification (NCBI taxonomy): domain Eukaryota; kingdom Fungi; phylum Basidiomycota; class Agaricomycetes; order Boletales; family Suillaceae; genus Suillus; species Suillus subalutaceus. The sequence goes on along the minus strand of NW_024540380.1, from coordinate 28,714 downwards.
CCCGATCGGTGAAGAAAGACCGAACATTAAATGGGTACTTCATCGTTGGTTCCATACGGACGACAACATTCAATGCCTGCAGGATACACGACGTTAATGATCGATTGAAGTGTCCCTCAGAAAGATACCTACTGTCAATGCGGTTAAAACACTGTTGTCATGTGATTGCTGTCCTTGTATAAAACGTTGCAGGACCCTAACGAAGACGAATTCCAGTAACGTAACGTTTAGAGAGGTAAAATAGCCTACTCAGGGTTGATTTGTGCAACCTTCGTCAGTTTAATCTTGTATACCTTGGGACCGCGACCTCCCGTGTTCTCCCCCGGACTTCCGCGATTAGGATCATCGGAGAGGCAAACATCAAACTACATAGATGTAAATGATGAGTATAATAGCATATCACATAAGCACACCTCTTGACTATTTTGCGGACCAAAAGGTAGTTCCCTGGGGGCGAAGAGGTTCTTTCGCCCATCGTAAACGGCCCGAGGTGTAAAGACATCGACGGCATCGATAGTCTGAAGGTGATGGATCAAGTCCATATTCAAACGCGCCGGAAGTGCCTTCTCATCAGGCGAGATAACTGATCGCATAGATTGACGCAATGATCAACGGTAAGTCACACAAAGTATCATTAACTTCAGTACTTACCCACTGAATCGCAAAAAAGAAAATCGGATGAAATCAGACAAAGGGACGAGATTTTAAAAGAGCCACTACCAACCGTCGTAGTGATGGATAACGCTTTCTGGGAGACTAATCTTGAAGAAATTAGAATATACAGTCACTGCTCTGCCTGCCGTTCCATATCCAGGTCGTTTTACCCCCACGGCCTGAACATGGCTTCCAGGCAGAGCGGCGGGACCAGTGGGAGCTTGAACTGCTCCACCTCTAGCTGGGCCGCCGCGAGGAGGTGGTCCACCGCGAGGGCCGCCGCGACCACCGCCACGACCACCTCTGCCGCCGCCGCCGCCTCCACCGCCTTCACGAGTCTGTGGTGCACGAGGAGGCATGATGAAGTACAAGTAAAAGAAAGAAACTGATAACTAAACAACAAAGCGTGAAACCTTGAAGGAGAAGTCCCTTTGTTTGTTCGACTTTAGGCGTATATGGTTCAATACGTAACAAAGGCTCCGTTTCAAATAGCGAGCATCGGCATGGAACCTGGGGCGAATACGTTCGCCTCGTGGCAGCCTCAAGAGGCAACTCTCAGTAACTTCTATGTTATCGCCGACTTGTGAACCGGGTCATGGGAGGACAACTACTTGATTCGAATCAAATCGGATCGAATATTTTCTTGTGCTGTCATGTGGTGCTTTTGCTTTTGGAAGCGACAATCTTTTCTCCATAGACTTCTTGCCTACCGTATAAGACCTACCGCATGAGATATTGTAGGTATCAGGACCTCGGTCCGCGGCGCAGCACTTGCTGCGCAACATTGACTTCCGAAGATCTTCTCGCACAAGATTCCATCGACTCTCCACACTTAAAAAAACCATATCGATATCTTGCTGTTATCCAGCAGCACATCATCGGCAGGGCTAGACTCTTTGCCTAGCGGCCTTGCAAAGCCTGAGGGTGCACGAACCTATGATCAAAGGTATGAATCATGGTAGTGGTCGTGACCTCGAGGTGTTGTCTCTGGAACTTACTGTCAAAGATGTGTCACATATAGCGATGTACTATACTTGGCACCCCACCTGGCGGGGGACGGTCCGTAGGGACTCCGTACATAGAGACAGGTGAAGTAGTCTTTTGAGACACCTCGGCTGTGCGATCATTATAGTCTGAAGCAGCTGGTCCAAGGTCCAGACAGCTGCTGAGTGCATTTCTGGATCTGGCATCATGCGTATGTACGACGCTGGGCTGTTACATGTTCATGGAAGCGTTCTTGCAAAGGAACAATTGGTCCTCCGAAGTTGATTCTGTTTTACGCCTGCAAACTCGAAGAGAAGTCGTATACTAGTACGAGTATAGTCACTAATCAAAATGTTAAATGACTATCTACGCCTCGCGTATAATTTTCTCACGGGGGCTCCTCTTAGCTCCTCTTCAACCAGGGATTACTCCAGATGTCTTTCGAGGAAGACCGCAACGACGGAGAGGCGTCCGTTACAGAGAATTTTAGGGAATCTGTCACCAAGTTCACATTCTCAACCCCATGTCAACCACAGCTCGGTCCAGCAGTCGCTACGGTCCATAGTTCCGAGCTACCAACCTTGCGACGTTCCTCCAGAGTCGCTGCGGTCGCGACATCTCGAAAGCCAGGAATCAAGTGCGAAGTTGATGCCTTGATTTCAACATCACCTGGAAAGGGTAAGCGCAAGGCACCTAACGCAAGTCTGTCCAAGAATGCCGTCAAAAAACTCAAGCGAGGATATGCCCCACCGGAAGCGTATGCTCATCTATCACCCCTCACAGATTATCTAGCCTACGGGCTCGACGGTGTGTAATAACTTCACCATTCCAATCTTGTCTAAGGGTTTTTCTGTGTAGTCGTTTTCTGTGGAATTAAGTGGGCTGAGTATCTTTCGGATCATATAAGCTTCTGACAGAGCCGCTGTAACATCAATGTCATACTCAGTCCAGGTTATATGTCCGCCCAGAGAGGACACCACTTTGCCCACCCATCGAATCACTTCTGGAAGTGCCTTCACCAATCTGGCATGTCGTCTTCATTGGTGACCAAGAACGAAACTCTCAACCATAGACTTCTTAGGGTTTACACCTAGGTTGCTACCACCCTCGGAGGATTCTTCCTTACCACAAATATTTAACATTGGTTTGGTCAGCTTAAAATATTTCTTCTGTTTACCGCCTAAACTGAAGTGCTTCAATCGGTAGACGGATCTAGTTGACAGACCATCCGCGGAGGTTGTCACAGTACTCGTCTTTCAACTGCGTGCTAACGTGCCAATCTCAGGCAGCAGAACTGTCCTCTTCAGAGCGTGTCTCGTCTGTACCTATCCTGCTCAACAAGCTTGCCCTCCACCGGCCAAGATTTCTCTGTCTCGTCGGTATATCTAACTGGGAGATACTCCAAAAGGCGCTTTTGCAGATGACTCAGACGACTGCCTCTGGATCAAAAGCATCCCAGGCGCCGGCCAAGAACATTGGATTACAGCCATTCAAGCTATGCTATTCAGGTCCTGTCAGCGATACCTCCGCGAACATAAGCGAGACATTATTATTCGTGGTTCCTAGCACATCGGGCCTTGTGACGCAGTATCAGGTCAGGATTACAACGTCACTTTCACAGCTTTACTTGCTTAACATTTTTATAGCTCCCTGCCAAAGTCGAGTTTTTTGCTCAGTTGAAGAGCTTGGTTGATCGGCCGCCATCGGAGTTGGATACATCGGAAATGAAATGTATCGCCGTACCGCATAATCCATAATCTATGAAAGCCATCTCGAAGCATCCGATCATCACCGTGTGCACCACTTTGATTTCCAGAGGCAGCCAATCATCACTTACTACGATGGATGACATATCATTTTACAACCCTGACGAGTACACATGGACCCATATCTACCTGCACAATACTGTCCTCGAAATATAATACTTTGTCAGCGTCACGATGTTCGCCCACTTCGATTACAGGGATGCCATATTATGGACTCTCCGGTGCCACCACGATTCACGTACGCTTTGTGCACGAGAGACCTCGAGTGTGTGCGTGTGCTAATCATCAGCACAATGGCAATATAGTCATGACACGTGCACCAATAACAGCCTGAGGATTAACCGAAAGATCTATCGCTATCATCTTGTCATCCTTGAGTACGTGTTTCTAAACTTGGGCCTGGTCTGGAGCGACCCAGTACTTACTGCATTATAGAGTTCGCTTCTTTGTAGCCACAGCGGCAAAAACAGTCCGAGGTTCCGTTCCCTGCTATAGAAAGGACCTTATGACAAGCTTTTGAATGGTATCGATGCAAATTCAAGAGCTAGAGCTGCTGCCTGAAATGGAAGAAATCGTCATGCTGATACGGCGATTGGCTAAAGCCGACCTGTAAAAAGGATTTGGGGCACCTTGGGTTGTTCGTGTTATACTCACCACCTTTTCCGTGACTCCGCGCCAGGTCACTAAGGGCGCAGGGCGCTTCGGTCGTAACACGAAACATTACAATTGTAAATTGTCGCACTCGGTTCTGGCCGAGTCGCTAATTTTAGCACCGAGGTGTGACAGCTCGAAGTAATAAAGTCACATCGGAATGACTGAAACTGGGATAAATCAAGTAAGACTCGACAAAAACTGCTATATAGTAGGGCTATTTTTTCGGTTTCCTTCTTTTAAGACCGCCAGGCAGTAAAAATACAGTGCAGACGGCAAACAGAGTTGGCAATCTCGGTGAGCAGGTTTTGCGAATGTACTAGTATTTCTGGAATTCAGGACGAGCGTCCCGCTGCCCCGCAGGCTATTTCATCACACCTTGATCGATGTGTCATCACGCCAGCGCTGTGCCAGCGATGGAATGGTTGTATTTGATTTCTCGCATTCGAGCGCAACAGCCTAGTTAATGAATCATCTAGCTATGTGCTTGTGACTCGCCGATGTGACCGAGGAAGATCTATCTATGATCTTTCGAACTAACTGCGCGTGTGCAAAGTGATATATATTGCCGGATACTACCCCGGACATCATCTACGCCCTTTCCTTGTTGCATAGTCTCGTCGTAATGGATGCTACCGAAAGTCAGCAGTTGTGAGTGGTCCACGTACATATCTTGATCGTGACATTTACAGTTTACCAGGGCAGTGGCTGTGCGCACGCACTCGAACGTCATCCTTGTGGCAAACAGTACTGGTGTTCTTTATCTGTCCTCAGAACGATAACACAATATTCTAGGTATTCTGATGTATGACCATATGGCGACCCTCACTGAAGAAATCATTTTCATCTGGCGTCGTCCAAAAGCACTGTTTGCAATGACATTTCTTGTCAATCGCTATTTCGCACTGCTCGGCAACATCTATGGCTTATTTATTGTTTTCATGCCCATTCCAGATCAGGTTTGATCATTTGATCATGTGCGTGGCAGACTCACAACTTATTTCCGCAGAGGTTTGAACTCCTGACTCTTGAACATTTGTTCATTTGTTCAACAAACATTTCATAGCTGTGCGAAATATATGCTATACAGACAGCTGTTTATTTTTTTTCAACAAGTGATCGTTTGCGGTGAGTTCGAATTTTTTCGCTAGTAGAAATTTATGAACTGAAAATTTCCAGTCATATTGATCATTCGCACTTATGCTCTCTACAATTGTAGTAAACGCCTGCTTATTTGGATTACATTGATTTTCATTGGTCTTGTGGGAGGTTCAGCTGTACGTGTTCAATAGAGTTTTGGACTCTGCAATTTGGAGTCTACTAATAATTTCTACTAGGCGGGAACCTTTGGACAGTATGCAGGGAGTTTGACGACCGGAGTTGGCTGCTTCGAAACATATACAGCGGAGGAGTACGTCATCATCCTCGCCGTTCTGCGAGTCTACTCAAAAGTCGTTGCAGATCTGCCCGTCAGTGAATTCCAAGTTATATAACTTGAAGTCATGACTTTATCAATCCGCAGGTTGTGGAATAGCATGGCTAGCCATACTTGCCTTCGAATTACTCATCTTTGTCCTCACAGTTCATAGGACTTATAAAAGTAGAGGTTTGCTGCAGTTGCGTCTGGTCAGCAGGAGAAATCTTCTTGATGTCATGTTTCATGATGGTAAATTGTTTGTTACATTCATATTGCAAACATTGAATTAACTGAACGCAGGTGCGATGTATTTTGGGTGAGGATGGTGGTGAACTCGTGATCCGAGTGGATCTAATTGGCAAATATTCCTTCAGTGCCATGACACTCTGTAATGTACCGAACATTGTGATGTACTATGTAAGTCGACATCCTAGTGGAGTTACAGAGCGCTCACAACTTGAACCAGTTTGGATCAGTGAGCACACAACTTGCATGTGTGTAGGTTAAATACTTGCTGATGGTTTACCAGGGGGCCGTCCGAGGCAGTCTGGGGCTGGCTACATTCACTAGCTGGTGAGTGGTTGGTGCGATAAACAGGAATCGGGTTTTGACTATACTCCTAGCATATCCGTTACTCTCATTTCTCGGCTGATGCTTAACCTGCACAAATCTATCGACTCTGGCATTTTCTCTGTCCCTGTCCAGGACTACGAACACTGCCTCTCGGTCCTAACCACCGAGATCGACGTACAGTCTACGATTGCCTAAATCTTGCCATTGCTAGGTTGATATTAGGTTCCGTTTCTGTATACCGAAATGCAGATATTCCTGTTATGTAGACAACAAGTACATTACACCAATTACCAGTTAATATGCATTTGTTAGACGAGACAGACCCGCAGCCAGGAGAGCAGCAATGAATATGCATCATGATCGACTACTATGTGCTGCAAGACACCTTGATCCTATTGTGGCCCTGCGATATAGAAATAATTATCTTATTTCGGGCCTGGAAATTTCGCTATGCAAAGTCGAACACAGTCAGGGTGACATCGTCGTTCTGATCGATAAGGAATCCGAGCAAACGTTCCCTTTAATTCTGCACGATATAAGAACATCTGCCATTATCGTACCCCATAAAGCTCCTAATTAATATTAGTCCTACTTCACAATTAAAAAGCCCACCCTACTGTAAATCTTAAAGAGTACCTAGTTCCACAAAGTCTCGTGCACGTACATATCATTATAACCCAAGAACCTCCCCAATAGTCAACCAGCGGTGCCCCTCCCACAGTGAATTGTCCTTGCTCGCCAATTCCGCGTCATCCGTCTCTGTGTCGGGGTTCCAGCCGCTACTTGCATTTCCGACGTCAAAGCTCTGCTGTAATTTCGTACCGAAGTCCGCGGCGACTACACCCTCTGTAGGAAGGGCATCACAGTGTACCACAGGTACACTGCCCTTGTATAGGGCACCAATCTCCGAGAGCGTTGCGCGTTGTCCTTCGATGTGAACTTCAACATCAAGTAGACGGGATGGTGGTTGAGTAGTAAGAATATGAGCCACGTATCCTGCAACGTCGGATTGCGCAGTGAAGGATCCCGGCATATCTCCTTTGCCCACGATATGAAACTTGCCAGTCTCAGTGACTGCAGTGAGCCACGGCAAGAAGTCATGGAAAAATCCATTCTAATGGACGTATCGCGTTCAGTGCATCATACAGCAAGACCAACAAATAAAAACTCACAAAGATACGGAGAGTGGGCAATCCAATGGATTTTGCATACACTGTGAACGTAGGGTGAGTCTACACTGTGAAGTGCTATCATTAGCTGTAATCATTCACCTGCAAAGGCACGCTTTTCATGAGCCAGACCAACTCCTGGCGATGATACGCCGAACTCGCTGGGTACAAAGAGCTTCACACCCGCCTCCTTTGCAGCGTCCGCGAGAACGTCCTGGGCAGCTACGCCTCCGAAAACAAATGTAACAGTAGAAATGAGAACTTCTACTTTGTTTTCACGAAGGATTGCCGAGATCTCAGATGCAGATGTATAGTCTGCACGCACAACCTTCAGGTTGGGATCATCCTTGGGGAGTGCAGAGGTATTTGTGGAGGTTGGTCGGGTGATGACGAGAATTGGAGCGCCAATCGCCAGGAATGCCTGACAGATACCGGCTAAGGACGACACTCGAATATGATATTGTAATGAATGCTTACCTTCACGATAGGAATCCCGATGTTAGGGCCTGCGCCGACAATAGCAAAGGACTTGAAAGGTGCTTCAGACATGCTGTGTTGTGTCGTGTTACTGAATTCTGGATTTTACATCCTGAATGTCATCAGCTTATATATTGCCAGGTCGTTCGTTTCGAAGCGCTGCCGAAGGCACAGTGGGATGCAGCCAAGGCCAGGAAGCCAAAAACATTCACTGCGGAAATGAGACCTTACTCATGCACTGTCATACCCCATGTGGTACGTAAGCACGCAGCTTCATCCGCAGCTGAACGTTTGGACCGCTGTTGCCATCGTAGACGGTACAACTCCCATGTGGTACGTAAGCACGCACCTAATCATATGCCGAAGGACTCGGCGATTCAGCGCAACTGGGATTACACAGGAAGGCAAAGGAGCACAAAGCGTTCCTTTAGGAGGTGCCACAGGCACCTCAACTTACTAATCATCTCAGGCACCACTTTTCGGTGCCTATGAGCGCCTTTATGGCTCGGACGCGAATTGCTTCCGCGGGATCAAACGCCACCACGTGACTAACCTTACGTACATTACTGGAACAACGACTACTCGAACGATATCGTTCCTATCACTTCGCGTGTATGATGCTACGGGATGCTACGGTCGCGAGCTTTCGCGCTTTATTTTGAACCATGGCACCTAGACATCGACCTGAGGAAGACCAATATTGCGACGTGGCAGTGCCTCCAACTGTGTTAGTCAGACCTTGATAGAGGCAAAATTGTGGTTCCTCGTATAACCTGCTCCCTATGACTGAGGCCGAGGGGACCAAGTGCCACCATTTCAGATGGACCAGGAGTTGAGATCTTTGCAACCAGCCTAGCGCCCGAAAGTAAGTTCTAGCCGCTTCTCGCGGACAAGGCGACTTATTCACATGAATGGTAAGCAAGACTGCTGATTTGAAGTTTATAATATTGATCTATATAACGTGAACCAGGCAGATGAGTCAGTCAGCAACTGACCAAGTCCGTTCGCCAGGCCACTGATTGACGAGAGTTCTGCGAAGCCGATACTAAACCGAGGTCACTTGTCTCATGCATAAATATGAGCATTCTTTCGCCTTGGAGTTCGTCAGCCAAAGTCCTATTCAATCATCATCGTCGTCGTCATCATGCCCGAACAGCTGACTCTATACCTTCACAAGGTGAGGAACGATGGAGATCGGAAGACTTGCCTGACCCATGACTCTACAGCTCTCGCCCTTTAGCCAAAAGGTCAAATGACTGCTGACACCATTTCACGAGTGTCTGACGCGAATCGACAGGTAGAACTGGCTCTTATCGAAGCTAATGCACCCTACAGAGGGTACCACGTTGACCTAGTCAACAAACCAGAGTGGTTTACTAGCAAAGTGAACCCCGTTGGCAAGGTATGTGTGACGGTGACCTGTGTTAGACTATTGCGATTGTGATATCCCATAGGTGCCCACTGTAACATACGGGGGACCCAGTGTCGACCCCGAGGAACCTTCGTCCTTGTCCGCTAAAATCACAGAATCAAACGTCATCCTTGAGTTCTTAGCGGACCTCTATCCAGACTCTGGGCTCCTGCCGAAGGATCCTGTTTCACGTGCCAAAGTCCGTTTCTTCATTGATGCGAGCACTAAACACGTCGAGGCCCCGCTTCACGACTTCGTCCGAGGGGATGGGTCATATGAAAGTGTCCTTAAGGGCATTGAATTTGTTCAGGGACTTCTCGAGGAGAGTGGAGATTTCGCAGTTGGAGATCATTACACCATTGCAGATGCCTGCATCTCTCCGCTCCTCACAAGGCTCAAGATCATCACCGAGACTGACATAGGTAGAGTACCCGCACTCGCACCTTTTCCGAAGAAGTTGACCCTGATTCATGGAATTAGGCCGATTTCCTGTCGGTTTGGGGTTTAAGCTGGGCGAGGAGCTAAAGGGACCTAAATTCACTAAATTCACGAAATACGTCGACCAAATACTGGAGCGTCCGAGCTTGAAGCAAACCTACGATAAAGTGCGTATTTTCCCGCTACCCTGGTAGTAGGTCAAAATGACTGATTGCTACACTGCGTTTAGGAGGGTGTGATCACATACTTCAAGACGCTTTTCGTGCGCACGCAGTGAGCGTATCTACAATATATAAGCACGAGATCAGAAACGCGCAGATGCGCGTACTTGCTCTGCATCGTCGATTCGTTGAAGTTTAACTCATTAATACCTTTGAAAGCCACTGCATCCCCCGCATCAACTTTGCCTTCCAACCAAGCCGTTCATCGTGGACGGTAAATCGAAGAAAGTTTCCTTTGCGACCCGCGTATGCAACTACATCTAATAGTTGTCAAGGTCTGACGCTAGCATGAACCGTGCTCGACCTTCAAACGGATCGCCTTACTGACGGTCAATTGTACACAGCATTGCCGAGGGTGAGAACGCGAAGAGACATTGTCTATTTGCTCAGGCGAACGAAGGTCAAGACGGTGCTAATGTTGTATTTCCCTGAGTTGCTACTGTAAATACCGCATATCTTCGAAGAGCCGACCGCACTTTGGATGTCGTTGCCTACATAGATACCTAGAAGCCCGAGATTCATTGGAAAGAACAATCCAGCCGTATTCCTTATTTGCTCACAGGGGCTAAATGGCTCTGAGCACAAGATCTCGCGCCCGCGAATAAATATATACCATCAGCTGAACCTTTCCACGGGTGGGTCATTATGAGTTTCGAACGGCAGATTGCTTTGCCTATACCATGCTAGGAAGGTATATCGTGCACGGACTATTTACTCCCACTCGACAGGCTTAAAATGGAGCTTCCTACATAGAATTAGAAGTACAGGCAGTCGGGGCAGCGGTAGCCCCCTGACGAGAGCTTTCGCAGGCTCACCTCAGGCAACACTTTCGGTGCCTATAAATATGGCTGCGGTTGATAGCTGCCAAATGGTGCGTGCATTGAATTTTGACGACTCGGCATGTCTTGTGGTACTGACTCAGTAGTGTTATTGTTGGTTTCAACATGCCGCCTGCGAGTCTCGAGAACGGGGGGATTAACCGAGCGTGCTGTAGAGGAGATTGAATTTGTTACACACTCTCCTTTCCCCTGTCACGTTTTCGTACATGTCGTCTTTTCTTCCTCTATAGCATCTTAAAATGACAGGATGACCTTGATCGAAATTGTGTTCTGTAATCCCGACGAGGTGATTGTTATGCTCCAGGTATAACTTCGTGAATATACCTACAAGATCTATGGGATCTGGATGATTTATGTTCCTGCATGGTTACAAATTACCACTATTTCATCTCTCGCAGCTGCAACACGCAAGAAATTTTCATTCTACTTGGACGGTACATCATATATAAGTAATCTACATATGCCTGATTTTTTTTGAAGTGAGTTGAGCAGTGTGTTGAGGTGTTTTGAACATTTTGCATATTACATGCATGTTGCAGATTACCCGGAATGATGGTATGCAAAATCGAACACACTTGGGGCGACATCCACTGATACGATCATCGTGATCGATGAGGAATCCGAGCAAACGTTCCCTTCATTTCTGCACGATATAAGAACATCTGCCATTATCGTACCCCAGAAAGCTCCTACTTAATATCAGTCCTACTTCAGAATTAAACAGCCCCCTACTGTAAGTCCTGAAGAGTACCTAGTTCCACAAAGTCTCGTGCACGTACATATCATTACAACTCAAGAACCTCCTCGATAGTCAACCAGCGGTGCCCCTCCCACAGTGAATTGTCCTTGCTCGCCAATTCCGCGTCATCCGTCTCTGTATCGGGATTCCAGCCGCAACTTGCTTTTCCGACGTCAAAGCCCTGCTGGTATCTCGTACGAAAGTCCGCAGCGAGTACACCTTCTGTAGGAAGGGCGTCACAGTATACCACAGGTACACTGCCTTTGTATAGGGCACCAATCTCTGAGAGCGTTGCGCGTTGTCCTTCGATGTGAACTTCAACATCAAGTAGACGGGATGGCGGTTGAGTGGTAAGAATATGAGCCACGTATCCTGCAACGTCGGATATCGCAGTGAAGGATCCTGGCATATCTCCTTTGCTCACAATATGAAATTTGCCAGTCTCAGTGAGTGCAGTGAGCCAGGGCAAGAAGTCATGGAAAAATCCATTCTAATGGACGTATCGCGTTCAGTGCATCATAGAGCAAGAGCAACAAATAAAAACTCACATAGATACGGAGAGTGGGCAATCCAATGGATTTTGCATACACTGTGAACGGAGGATGAATCTACACCGTAAAGTGCCACCATTGACTGTAATCATTTACCTGCAAAGGCATGCTTTTCATGAGTCAGACCGACTGCTGGCGGTGATAGGCCGAACTCGCTGGGTACAAAGAGCTTCACACCCGCCTCCTTTGCAGCGTCCGCGAGAACGTCCTGGACAACCATGCCTCCAAACATAAATGTAACAGTAGAAATGAGGACATCTATGTTATTTTCACGAAGGATTACCGATATCTCAGATGCAGATGTATAGTCTGCGCGCACAACCTTCAGGTTAGGATCATCGTCAGGGAGTGCAGAGGTATTTGTGGAGGTCGGTCGTGCGATGACGAGAATTGGAGCGCCAATAGCCAAGAATGCCTGACAGATATAACCGGCTAAGGACGACACTCGAAGATGATATTGTAATGAATGCTTACCTTCACGATAGGAATCCCGATGTTAGGGCCTGCGCCGACAATAGCAAAGGACTTGAAAGGTGCTTCAGACATGCTGTGTTGTGTTACTGAATTTTGGATTTTACATCCTGAATGTCATCAGTTTATATATCTTTTGCCAGGTCGTTCGTTTATTGAAAGCGCCGTAATCCCAGTTGCGCTGAATCACCGAGTCCTTCGGCATTTGATCAGGAGTTCATGTTGACAAATGGCAAGCTGCATGCTTACATACCACATACCGGGCTATGACAGTGCATGAGTAAAGTATGCCACGGTACGTGAACAAGAATGATATTATGAGCGAGGTAACTACCTGTAAGCTTACAAGCACTTGGTCGAGTCACTTGCTCCCTTCAAGAAGACTGTCTAGAGCGTTGGAAGAGTAACGATAATATTACTTATCGTTACTCTTCCAACGTTCTAGACAATGAGACTCAGAGACAGTCCTGAAGATTGGGAGGAAAGGGAGAGCACTCTGAGCTGATTACTAGATCGACATTTCGTCTCTCCACTGATCGGAGTCGTAGATCGATTGACAAGCGCGTCGAACTGTGAAAGAGGAGCACGGCACGAATTTCAACTGTTTTCCTGAACAGAATATTGTTCGACAACGCGTCAGCCAAAACGATTATAAAGCACTAAAGGAACTCCAAGCAGACGTCGACGACTACTATCTGAGTTTGAAAGTATTCAAACTTTGTGTTTTGTTGGTGGGCTTTAGGTCAACGAAACCAAATTTTTACCCAAACCTATATACAAATATCGTAGAATGCCCAGTGTTCACCGGAACTCACTCCTTGCAGCAGTGCTGCCAGCGTGTCCCATGTCCCATGCGACTCACATCAAGCTCAACACACCCTCTCCCAATCACCAATGCAGTTCGAGGATTATATCAAAATGCGTGTCGTGACGCGGGTGATATCCAGAATAAGAGCCGACGATTGGGTCCCTTCATTCATCCATCGTCTCCCAGAAACCTAAATGTTGACCTGCGGTCATCATGGGCGGTGTCTGCGAGTAGTTCAGCAGTGTCGCACAGTGCATGTGTCGATTTTGATGAGAAGTAAATGAAGTCATCATTCAGTGTTGGGTTGTGGGCACTGGGGATGGCCGCTGTTGGATGTGGGATGCAACTGCCATGCGGGGAGGATGCTGGACAGTCTTCTTCGGCATGGTCCAGCAATGACTTCCCAATCACTGCATACCAGACTCGGACAGTGCCATTGTATGAACGAGAAATGATGCGAGATCCATCCCAGGAGAGCGAGACTGAGAAGACCACACTAGCGTGCCCCCGCAAGGGCTGACCAATTAGGTGCCCCGTTGCTGCATCCCACAGCCGGATAGTCCTATGATACGCTCGAACCAGAAACAGACAGTCTCATCGTGCGAACCAGAAACGATGCGAGTCCCATCCGGCGAGAACGACACTGAGTTAACCCGATCCGTGTGTCTGCGGAAAGGCTCAACCACTAACTGCCCCATCCCTACATCCCACAGCCTGACAGTCTTATCTCCAGAACCAGCTGTGAGGCGAGTCCTATCCGGAGAGAACCATGAAGGCTGTGCGAAAACCCTGCTAAATCAGCCATAATACTTGAATGCTATTAATTGACCGCTCGCCTGCTGACGGAGAAGTATCAAGTCAACGACATCTGGTGGTGTATCTTTTGCCTCATTCGTCGTTGACAACAACGTCCGAATGTCGTGACGAGAGGCTTGTGTACCCTACCATGTGTAAATGCGCAAGTACAGCGCGTTGGGCGTCCATATCAAGAGCGTTAGTATGCATTCTGAATTCCAACAAGGCGGCCGTGGAAAGAGTAAGAAGACGCCATACTGATGTTGAACGTTGAACGTTGAACTGTGGGGTACGAAATTTACTCAGTGTGCACCTGAAAGCGCCAATTGAGGATTGTTCGAGAACGGGTCAGCCCGGAAAGTGTAAAGGGACTCTGGGCGCCTTTATGGCTCGGACGCGAATTGCTTCCGCGGGATCAAACGCTACCACTGGCAGTGCCTCCAACTGTGCTAGTCAGACCTTGATAGAGGGAAAACTGTGGTTCCTCGTATAGCAGGTACGTACAAGTACACTTGAAGTGCAATCATGGAGATTGTATCCAATTCACTAGCGCAGTTCAGGTGCTCTTCGGAAGTGGGGTCTCTGCCAGTGCATACGGTGCCTTCATATCCCCAACCACCCAATCAACCTTCGCCGTAATCATACGTATTTCCTGGACTAATCAGGACTCAACGACACATTGATAACACCGAGGTTCTCCTCGAGATACTGTGCAAGTCAAAATCACAAATGTCCGAGGTTATATCCTCAAGATCATGCTTAGTCTTGGATGGGATGAAAAGTAAAGACTTGCATGGATGTAGTACAGCCTCCTATGATGCACATATATTGAATATCGATACTCTTTTATTACAATACTTATCCCTTCCGCACTCGTATTGCTCCATCCCGTCCTCTGGTCCCTAGTACAACATGCGAGTAACGTGATCATCAAGGACTAATAACCCAAGGCTTTACTGCTGACCAACTTCTCACGCATATCGCTGGCTACAGTCCTCAACTCTTTCATAGCAACGACGACACTCTCTCCCTCTCCCTGCTCTGAACCTCGTGCGTCAAGAACATCACCCACATAGTTAACGACCCTCCTGAGATCATCTTCCGACGCGATCTGCATATGCCTCTTCGTGCCTTCCACAAGGACGGGGAGGAACTCGAAACAGTGTTTGTCGTCAATTACAATTCCAGAGTCGGCACGGTACCATGCCATTATCATCATATCCCTCCACTGCTGCTCTGTGATAGCATCGAACGGCGTAATCGACAACTGTTCAGGTGCGATTCGGAGGAGGACGCCAGATAGGTAAAAGGGATGCAGCGAGGATGATTCGCAGTACTTTCCGACCATGCTAATGTACCGATCTATATGATGATCCCTAAACAAATGGGGGTGCCACTTAGAATCCCTCGCGAGGGTGAAGATCAGTTCGAGATAGCACAAGTCACGGTCATCATGGAAGAAGTGGTGAGGATCATCAGCGAGTGTTGCTGCCTGGTCGCGGACAAACCGTAGTCAGGATAGCGGGGGATAACTTGGTCAAAACCGTGTCCCGCAGCTTCGCATCAATGTCATCAATCGAGACGATTTCTTCTCGGACAAAGTGAGTAGCATGAAGAGCGGCATAACGCAAATGGACAGGCATGTTGCTGCCCATGCAGGCGATGAGGCTCTTGATGTATTGATGTTGTTTAGCAGGGCTGCAGCGCACTTTCATGACACCGAGTAGATAAAGGATGTCAAATGCTACCTCCTGGTCGTCAGAATAGATGTCGAGGTAGTAGTCCACCAGCCAGTCAAAGTCTTTTGGCGAGTGGGAATCGCCTATCTTGAAACTTGAATTCGAGTAATCCCACAAGTTGGCAGGGTCCCGAGACGCTTTGGCAGCGGTGAGCGTGAAGTGCAGTGCATTCTGCAGACCTTCCCAGGGATGATTGTGTTTGGATGATCTCGCTCGTAAATTAATATTCCTACACACGTCCAGGTTTCGCATGGTGTCGGGTGAAGGTTCATAGTGACTTTGAGCAAGCTCAAGGATCCGACAGATGATGTCGAGGAGGTTCCATGCCCGGCGTGTGACTCCTGTGATGTCTTTCTCGAGATCATCTCCATCCCACGCCCAGAGAATGCTTTGGAACCGCGTCAAAAGGGACTGTGTGACTTGAGGCAGAGCAGTACTACACAATATCTTTGTTAAACATAGCAGAAAGAGTAGCAAACGAGTAAAGAGCACCTTTTATTGATCCAAATTATGTCGTTCCTGTCAAACTGAACCCCGGCCATGACGCAAGCGAGAAAAATGCAGTTGGCCACGATTTGATTCGACGGAGAGGACGGAGAGGACGGAGAGGATATCAGTTTCGATATCACTGCTATGGCAAATTTTTCTACATATTCTTCCACTCGCCCGGTGACAAAGTGATAAGGAAGAACATGTAACAGCTGCCTAAGGACAGGAATGGAGTCAGTGTCTGGAATAAGGAAGGATACACTTTCTGGAGAACAAAAATTTAGAGTTGTGGTAACCACCACGCGATTGGCTATGTCGCTGTCCAACGCACCAGGTAACACACCATCATCTTGTCTCTCCCGGCTAAAAAAATTACTATGGCCAGGATGGGACTGAAGAACACATTCGTAGTACAGATGACTTAGAGCCATTGCACACGCTGAGACTTTCTCCTCCAATGACGATAAAATTTGCCCATCAAAGCCGACGCAGCTTGTGAAAATATCAGACACGTGATGCAGCATGATTGAGACGTCAAGATCTAGGGGCTTTTTGACCTGCGGAATAAAGCAGGCAGCCGCGAGAAATACTTCAGGATCCGTAGATGTCTCCAGTAGCCACTTGATGCTGCGTGCTTCGAGATCACTGGTGGGCATGTCCGGGTGGTCGGGGTAAGGGTGCATTTTTTCTCCATCAAAATATCCACAGCCTGGTTGAGCACTTGTGCCTCTGAATCTACATTGTTTGTTGAAGAGCACGGAACCAAAAAACGTAATCCATTGTGAAGCGCGGCAGATAACAGCTTAACAGAGCATCGTGTGAATGCGCTAGTGGCATGCACAGCGCCTGGGGAGTGAAATGAGCACTGGGTATCTTGTGTAAGAGGAGATAAGTACCTCACCTCTCAGTGCTTTAGACAATCGGGTCCACCTCGGTCTGAGGGTATCAAGCATTTGTTGCAGCACAGCTGACAAGAAACGGTCAAAACCAGTGCACACGTAATAAAATATAGTTCACCGTGCGCTGACGTCTTGAGCTGATGGAAATACCTGGAGGCTGGATCAAAGATCAGGCGCAAAACTTCTGCAATGCTAATTCAGACTGGAAACGACCACGTGAAATCACGAAATAATCTTACTGTCGATGCGCAACATGCGCAAAAGCGCCGACATTGGCGTCTGAAATGGACACGAAGAAGATATCGAACATGCCATAGCTGTCAGCGAATAGAACAGAAATCCAGAGATCATTGTGGCAATGATCACCCAAGCGATGCTGGGCTGCTCGTACCACATGTGGGCGCTGAGGGCGATCTCAAAGAGAAGAAGCGAAATCTGAAGCAAGACAGGAAAGGACTGCACGACAGCATCAAAATACCAAGTGTTGAGGCCGTCGAACATATCTTGTCTGTGCTTCCCTCGATCCTCCTGCGAGCCGCGACCATATCTCTTGGACTTGTAGTAGCCGAGCCACTGCTTGCCTAGTACGGCCCCGAATGCTGCCAGCAAGCTCATGGACAAGCTTGCGTATGCGATCATTTGGATCCTCACAACTGACGCAGTCGGCGACCACGCAGATGCTGGGTCTTCGGGCATAGAGCCCGCTGCAGTGAGGTTTCCGAGTCCGATATACACGAGTTGGGTGAGAAGGGCATTCGTGGTGTTGCTGGGGTCGGGACTGAGGTTGGACTCCATTGCGACAATGAAAGACGAGCTGACAGTGGAGAAAAGACCAGACTGATCGAACATCAATCTCAAAACGGATCGAAGATAAGCACGCTAAACCTACGAAGAGCAAGATACTCTCCATGTCTTTGGAGTATCGCTCGAGGGAGTCGCTGTCGTGTTCCTCTGCGACTCGTCCATACAACTCCCAGAAACGAGACCGATTGTCCTTGCCACTCTGAGCTTTAGGCACAATCGTGGAGTTCTGGAGAACTTCCAATACTTTCTTTATGGTATCTGCTCTGCGTGTAAAATGTCGTCAGCTGCAATCGCTCGGTATATTTGTCGCTCACAATTCGCCGAGATTTGGCTGGTCCTTCTCCGCCACAATCTTCTTTGGCTGACTGAGATAGTTCATGAGCCTGTTTAAAAACGCTATTGATAGGGACTTACGGTGCTAAATCGCTTTCCTGTTCGTGAGGTTCTGATGACTGGGAAGGCCCAGTGTTCGAGCTGCAGTTCTGGTGAAGAGTTGCACAGAAGCATCAGGGCAAAACCACTCACATCCCTGATGGTAGCTTCACCGCTGAAGGCCCACTATGTTTATTCTCCCTATCTTGCCGTTATACGAGCAACAGATGCCAGGAATCGGCCACTTACTCTGAATTGTCCGGGGGTCCTAGGTCACCCTGTTCTAGGGCAGACTTTTCATTGGTATGGTCCTGGGCCCCGTCAGTACTAGTAGATGTTTTTGACATGAGTGAGAGCTATAGGTATTTGGATGCAAAATACAAGCTGAGTGGAATTGGGAAGAGTCTGAGCGCACATAGATAAGCACTTGTGGTTGGGCGCCTGCAACCATCACAAACACGTTTTCATTGACGCTGAGGGTGTTCTTGAAGGTTGCCATCTTGGTGTAAATTCGATCGTAAGTTAAGCCAAGTTTAGATTCCTTATCGCCTTTGAAATTCAACACGGAGATTAACTTGGATATCCTGGAGTTCTACCCTTTCGCGTGAGTTCTGCCGAGGACCGGGCACAACCAGTTTTGCCGAACCGGTAGAGAGGAGCACACGACTTACTATCTGAGTTACATCAGCAGCATAGTCAGCCAATGAAAACTTGGTGTTTTGTTGGGGGGCGTTAGGTCAACGAAACCAGATTTTTACCCAAATCTATTTACAATAATATTGTGTATAATTTCTGAATGTCCAGTGTTCACTCGGACTCACACCGCATAGCAGTGCTGCCAGCGTGTCCCCATGTGCCATGCGACTCAAATCAAGCTCAACACACCCTCTCCCAATCACTAATGCAGTTCGAGGATTATATCCAAATGCATGTCGTGACGCGGGTGGTACCCAGAATAAGAGCTGACGATTGGGTCCAGTCTGACAGTCATATCTCTTGCACCAGAAACAATGCGAGTCCCATTCGGCGAGAACGAGACTGATTCGACCCAATCAGTGTACCCCTGCAAGGCTCACCAACTGAATGAGACCGAGGTAACTGAGTCAGTGTGCCCCAGCAAGGGTTCACCTATTGGCTGCCCAGTTCGCCGCATCCCACAGTCGTACAGTGTAATCATCTGATCCAGTCGCAATGCGAGTCCCATCCGGCGAGAACGAGACTGAGTTAACCGCACTGTTGTGCCCGCTGATCACAGTTTGTTTGAACAGCCGTCCAGTTGACATCACGTCCAGATGTCAGACGAAGAAAGTTAGGAAACCGTGCAGAAAACGTTCTGGAAAGTACAGAGTTGACGGGCAAGAATGGAAGTGCTGATATATAGAGATGAGGTGTGCTGTGCAAGATGATGCCGCCGAAGACTTGAATAAATCTTTACACGTCCATTGCAGCGGACGAGGCATCTTCGTATCCGGTGTGAACCTACAATTGCGACTGCGTGTGAGTATGTTATCTGACGCTCAATAACCATGTGCTCACCTTCAACCACCTGGCAATAAGCGGAAGGGCGGGAACTGCGCCGCCGAGTACATTGACAAGGCAGAGTACCTCGAGCCAAAAGAACAGTTGCTCATGGTCGAAGAATGATTTTATTTCTTTGGCGAGCTCTGGATCGAAGTCAATGGTTTGTACGTGTGTAGGCCAAAATCGACAGACATAGGATAGATGTGGGGGGTGCACTTTTCAACTCGTTCTCGTGACCCGGGATCTTCGGAGTTGGGGAGATAAGATGATTTTAAATCGCAGATATTGAAGCAAAGTTCATGTTCCATCACTTGAAGTGATGCGAAAGCAAGGTCGTGTTGTACTTTTGACAAGTCAATGAAAAAGTTTCTACTGTGTGATTGGTCCGTCAGGAAATCGCGGAAGGATGCATGAAGTGGTCGGAATATTGGGGTAGACTTGGATGAGTTGGTGGTACCGCTGAGGGATCGCATGTGTTCTACTATGACCTTCACTTTGCAACACTCGCTTTCATCTAGGAAATGGCTCCGCATGGCATTCAGGGAGTTCAAGGAGAGGGGTTCAACCGTGCCAAGGATTTGTCCCATCACAGAACGAAACGTCGCCAGCCGTGTTTGCTGAAACTCGGGGTTTGTATGTCTATCCTTTCGCGTGATCTTCGTCAGAACGAAGTCATACATATCGTACAACAAGTGCTCCCGTTCGACAGGATCGCGGCACACCATAACATTGAAAGACTGATTGGAAGATAAGCCAGCAGGGGGTTCTTCGATGGATTCGCAAGCAAGACGTGCCCACTCGAAAAGACCATCAGCTTTCTTGGCGAGGGCCGTAGAACTCTTTGCTCCCAAAATGCGAAAGCCCTTCCAGCTTCTTCGACACGTAAGCGTAAATATGGCGTTCCGCGACTTCTGGTGGAATGTCGTCCATGGAAATCCTTCGAATGTGTCGAGTGCTCGCAAACGCATTCTGAATGTCGCGAAGCGGGCGAGAGGTAACGATAAACCGGAAATTCTTTGGGAGCTCCGTGATCTGGGAAACAGCCGAGTTCTGAAGTTTACCAGAAAGGATGCGAAGAAGGTCGTATCGTGTCTTGGCCGTGCCAATCTCGTCCAGTGCGTCAATCACAATCACGACAGGGCCCACAGTTGACCCAGAGAGCTTCTGTAGTGGTTCCATCAGAAGTTTCTCCCATTGCTGGATGATGTCAGCTATAGTCTTTAGCGCACTGGCATGCTGAACTGTATCCGCCAACACTCGTCTCGCCCTCGAATCACGGTCAGCCAGGTCGCGCGCAATGATAGAAAATATCTTCCCATGGCGACGGTCGGCTTCTCGGTCTCGGTCGAAGCAATAACATGAACCAAGCCCTCCCGCATGACTGAACCACTTAGCAATTGTGTGGGCGATGGCTGACTTGCCCTTGCCTACAGGGCCAGATAGCCACAGTACGCGTGGAACGTCGTCTCCAGTGCTGTTGACCCAATCTGTGATCTGGGAGAGGATCTCCGTGCGCGTCCCTGGAAGGCATTGTTCCTGGTATCTAGCCCTGCGTTCGCTGCATAAGTTATACCACTGAGGTCCAGTAATTCACCTGAAGAGAAATGGATAGCTGTTGCGTCAGAAGCAAGTACAACCCTTACCTGCACGGTGGACATAGATAGCTACGTCCCGAGCAACTTGGTCCCGGAAGTTTTTCATGAGCGCATCCAACACGTCACCGTACCGTTGAATTTCATTATTTGTTTCAGTGAGAATATCTTTCCCGAGTCTCTTCCCTGTTACAATAGTAGAAGACGTGGAAAGTGCAACAGCTTGAAGACTTACAGAAGCTCTTGGTCTCTGCATAATCTCTGACGAAGCGGGCGCATCCAAGAGTCTGCTGAGAGATCTGTCCAAGGATACTGTGCATCGATGAAATCTGGCCGAGCGTCTCCTCTTGTATCATGAAGTCGTAAACTTGTCGACAAGACGATGTACTGCTTGGTCGCGATCCGATTGGGCGATGACCATCTACACCGATGGCTGCTCAGCATGAGATAGGAACGAGGGAGGGACGAAACGTACTTTTGATGCACGAGACAGCACGCCCAGTACAATCTTCGCATATGGATGTACCTACGGGATTAGTTCGGTTCCAACCAAAAGGAATGGTTTGTACATCTGCGAGCGTTCCGATAACGCTGACCAATATCCTGAGGGGTTGAAGATATGTATCCTGGAAATTATATGCAGCCTCGAGATCTGCTGATGCATTTTGGACGGTAGATGCTCCAGATGTCAGGTGTTCCGAAAGTGGCTTCATGAGTTTTACAGCCTCTTTGGCGTTCTGGAGTGCCGATTTGGGATCGGCGCCTTGTTCCGCACCAGGAGGAGCATCCTGAATCCGCGCAACCACCAGAATTTAGAGAGAGAGAGAGAACAGAAACTCAAAGGTGACCGACCTTCAAGTTGATATCCGGAATCGATGAGGCACCTTCACAATTAAAGTTCGGAAGAACAGGGTTACCAACTTGCGGCCGCAGGAATCTTTCGAGTGCTTTTGTACGATCACATGACCCCCACCCCAGGAAACTCGGGATCCACACAAATCTTTTTAGTTGCATTCTTAACCTTCCCTAGAAACCGACGAATCTTGCCACGGCGTCTGCACTGGATGAAGGACGTATCAGAATTTATGTTTCGAGTGAAATGACTCAAAGAGAAATGGTCCTCATCAGCGACATACCGAACTTTTACCAGTGGTTGCTTCACTGGATGCGCGGTTTTCGGGAGGATTTTGCCATGAGTTCCTTGATTGACTTGTGTTCATCCATCGTTTGAAATAGTTGATGTTGAGGATCAGTCTGAGCGAAGTAGGGTGCGACAAGTAGTTAGAGGAAAGGTGAGTCCCCGCTTCAGCGTTTAGGCAACAGGTAGGTGATACCTTTGGCCGCAAACCTCGAGGCAATATCATATTTGCTGCTGTATTGACTAGGCGCCTCGGAAAATGTTGCAAGGAAGTTGAAGGAACGGCTATCTTCAATATCCTCATGCCCTTCAACCTCGAGACTATGAAAAACGCCGTGCTGATTGCAGACTTGCCAGTGGCCTTGAAGCTTGAGGTCGAGAAAACTACTTTGAGGTTCACACTGACGTGTCATTCGTGCGAAGAGGAATCAATTTGGCCCAACTTGAATAAATGTGCTACATGTGTGTACATGGGTGTGATTAAGTGAGAAGTTTGGAGAAAGTTTTCGGGAGGCGCTGTGGGGTTTTACTTAGTCTAAGAGGAAAAGGTGAGCTGTGAGGGTGGGTGGGCCGCCTCGCCGTGTCTTGCAATTGGCTAATTTACACCCAGGGATGTGCGAAAATCCTGCTAAATGTGCCATAACACTTAAATGCTATTAATTGACCTGACGGCGAAGTATCAAGTAAATGACATCTAGTGGTGTATCTTTTGCCTCATTCGTCGTTGACAACAATGTCCGAATGTCGTGACGAGAGGCTCGTGTACCCTACCATGTGTAAATGCGCAAGTACAGCGCGTTGGACGTCCATATCAAGAGCGCTAGCATGCATTCTGAATTCCAACAATGCCGTGGAAAGAGCAAGAAGACGCCATACTGATGTTGAACGTTCGAACTGTGGGGTACGAAAACTGTTTACTCGGTGTGCACCTGAAAGCGCCAAGCGTTTCTGATTGTTTGAGAACGCGTCAGCCAAAGCACTAAAGGGACTCTGAGCGCCTTTAAGTTATGGCTCGGACGCAAATTGCTTCCGCGGGATCAAACGCTACCACTGGCAGTGCCTCCAACTGTGCTAGTCAGATCTTGATAGGGGGAAAACTGTGATTCCTCGTCGTATAGCCTGCTCCCTATGACTGAGGCCGAGGGGACCAAGTACCACCATTTCAGACGGACCAGGAGTTCAAGTTGAGATCTTGACAACGTTGAAGCCTCCCGGCCCTCAACCAACCTCAGGCTAGCGCATCAGGAAAACACCGAGACTCTTAGCGTACCTTAATGTTAACTTATTCGAGTGAAAAGAGGAACCAAGTAGGAATTCAGAGAACTGGCAGAAAGTTGAAAAAAGGCCACTCGCGCTCTGTTTCTTGACTTTTTTCTTATTGTTCGCAACTTGACAGGAATGAAATTGGCCTCTTAGAAAGCACCGCGCCGTCTATAAAAGTAGTAAAAGTGTGTAAAAATGCGTAGTGGAAGGAAGATTAAGTTGAACAAAGTACGAGTCATGCAACATGCGAGCGGAATGCAAAAGTCATTAAAAGTGATGGAAAGGGGAGAAAACTGATGCGAAAGCTGGTATAATGCAAGAACAGTAAGCCAGACAACAGAGCACGAAGATGACAAAAAGGTATCTCTATTGAAGGGAATATGAGTTGACGAGTTGGAGGACGGCTCATGATGCAAACTTACCAGAGAAAGGCGCGAGGGTCATTTTCGATGGATTCATCGTCATCGAGGAAACTCTCAAGCCCAGCCTGAGATTTCGACTTCTTGAGGACCTTCCAAGCCATCGAGGAAATAGTCTTGATTGCCTCGTCTCCCTTGGCCTGCACCGACTTCGAGAATGCAAGAGTTTGAGAGCCCCAGTTGCTGACAGAGAAGGCGTGAATCGTCCAAGTCTCCTTCCCGGTTGCCTTATTCAAGACCTTGGGTGCCCTCACCATTGACCTGCGCTGTGCAGGTCCTGCTGCAAGCACATCTTCAACATTTATATCATTATTGCTGATGAGAGTGAGTGCACGTTCTAACTGTAGGCATGACACAGCGTCAGACAAATCAGAAAGAAAAAACCCTACATACCGCTGCCGCGCAGATTGAGACAACACCAATGATGCCCTTTTCAACAAGAGCGCCGGTCTTGAGTTCTGGAACATCCACATGACCAATGGTGGCCTGAAGATGAGCAGGTACCGACAAGTTGAAGCATGAAGGGGGAGCGATAGATTGTTGCCTTATCCAGTGTTTCTGTATCCGCGTAAAGGAAAGCATACTTGGCGAGGAGATACTTGGCAAGTCCCTCCAAGTCCAGATCCTCGTCGTCTTCATTTCGGGCCAAAAAATCAATCACGATGGCGATAGCGGTGGAGCCAAAGTTGCTACGCCATTCCAAGAGACGCTGATTGGTCTACAATATGAACAGACTAAGCAGGGTGAAAGCGGCAATCAAAGGGCTCTTACAACTCCAAAAACAGATCCTTGAATTGTGGGCGTGTATTCAACCTCGGGATAGACAACTTTGAAAGTAGCTCGAATAGCAACTATGAGGGATTCGTCGTCAATGCTCCAAAGGTTTGGCTGGCCCCCTGCCCATAGGAATATGGTGGGAAGGAACGTCTTTGACCAGCGCAAGTCCTGACAAGGAGGAGGTAGATCAGTGTTGCGGTACGCTGACCGAGCCTTGCATCGTTCGACCCAAGGGTGATCGTCAGTTGAAGGAGTGTCGAGTGAGTCCACTTGCTCGGTCTTGATCTTCTTTGAAGGAGGTACCTTAATGTCAGTAGTTGTGACAAAGGTCTACACGAAAATATCAGCAAACTGGCGGCTACACAGTAAGTTAATAAAACAATACCGAAGATGTTGTCCGAGATCCCTTCTTCTTTACACCTGACCTTGAATCTTCCATACGCACATCTTCTGCTTCCTGTTTGATAGCAGGCCATTCGATTATACTGACAGAGTCATCCACATCAACCACATCAATGTCGTCGGTTATATCGACCACGTCTGACGAGTCCGAGTCCTCTGTGTCAGCATCTGCGAACATAACATCAGCATCCTCCCTCGCAAGCCTCCGCAATACATTGCTGTTGATGGGGGTGGTGAGGCGAGTTGGCTTTCTTGGCTGTGTTGGAGGTGGTGGAATATCCTCGATACTACTATCAGTCATCTGAATGATTGACTACCCGTGCGTAAAATGAATGTATGATCTCGAAAAAAAGCAGGATGACACACCTTAACCGGCATCCTTCCCCTTCTCATTGACTGAAATGCAGCCTCACGCTCCAGCGACTCATCAACCTCCACATCATCAAATCCACCAACCAGCGCGTCTTCAAGGTCATCCATGGTTGATTTTCCATGGACGACCTGCGATTTCACGGTAGTTGCTTGGGAAGCTGTTGTTGCGGTAGACTTGGAAAATATGGTCGAAGGAGGGGCAGAAGCTGGTTGAGAGCTGGAGTTTGATTGGGTGCGTTGCGGATCTGCTGTAACATTTGAAGACCAAGCGTTGACTCGTCCAGCGACTGTTGATTTTATGGACCTAAATTCCGAGGTCAAATTAAGAAAAAAAAGTGTTGATTCAGAAAGCAGTAACATGACCGCAGGTAAGTGGAAGAACTGACGGTGATGAAAACGATTCTTTCTCATCTCTAACACGTGGCATAAACTGATTTTCCCTTCTCAGCTTTAAATGTGCCGCATCAACAGCACCCTTGAGTGATCGCTTGGAAGCGACCTTCACATCTTTGATGCTTCGATAATCTCCGTCAATCTCCATTGTAAGTCCCTCCTGTCCCAACCTGTCTTCATCCTGCTTATCACCTAGCGCTCGTCCGGCTTCCTTCAGAGAAGCCGCCACTGGCTTCTTGACAGCACGCGGCCTAACTGCCTTCGGCTTCTTGTTAGTCATACTTGCCTGTGACTCCTCCATGGAGGCTTGAATCTTGGCAAGGCGCTCTATGCCTTGTACAGCGGCTGCTGCCTTTTCTTCCTGTTCTTCACGGAGCCGTTTGTCATCAGCAGCCTTCTCAGCTTTAGTACGTTGTTTTCGACTTGCATCGCGAACAATTTGACCAGGGTGCGTGTTAGCGTTTGATGGGCGAGTGGTGACAGGCATCAGGGATGGAAAAACGGAGTGACGCAACGGTGTTGGGGAGAAAGTCAAGGTTGGTTGAACTTTAGCAAATTTCAGACTCTTTATACGTGAATGCCGAAACAAACACCCAATTTCACAGGACTTTGCACTCGCGCAACAAGATACAACATCCTACTATGCTCTAGCGGCCATAAAAAATGCAGCAACACTATATCATCATTTTTTTCATCAACATCCTGCTCTTGACCTGCTTTATGCCACAAGGCCCACAACGACGTGACCCACCTGTTCATGGCAGGGTGATACTTAACCGTGTCTCATTATGCACAATACCTTTTGTAAGTTTGTTTCTGAGCTACAGACGTGAAGGTTCATGATGCTTAATGTCCTCAACAGCACATCCAGGCTAATGATACCAGGCACGATGCATCTGTGTTTCTAAAGATCGGGATCTCTCTTGTGATCTCTCAGAACATTGTAAATAGATCGAACATTGTAAATAGATCACTGTGTAAATTAAAAAATGCCATTCACGGCACCCCACTTTGAGAGGAATGTATCATGGAGATCCCGCCGCACAGCTGCCTGACGCTTTGCATATCCTCTGATACCTTCAACCTCTGCAAGCGCGAGCCCTGTGCGACGATCTGCTTGCGCATCCCACCATGCAGCATGCCACAAAAGGTATGCCGCGACACGCCTCATCTCCTCTCGAAGAAGTTGCACCTCCTCGACCCAACGCGTAGCTCGTGCACGAGACTTGCACCATTCAATTCTTAATGCTAGTAATAATTAGGTATCAGCAATTGCAAAATAATAAAAGAAAACATAACCTACATTCGTTGAGCACCATCTCCCCTTCAGGAGCGTCACTAGCTATGCCGCGTGCCTTCCATATCCAGGACAATGTACGGTTGCCAGACGATTGGCCTGGCTTGCCTTGTGACATCCCACGGATGTCGTCATTCTCCAGTTTTGAGAACTCCTCCTTCCATGTAGTGCGAGACAGAGCAGGGGAGAGATGTTCGAGTGCAGACCATGCTCTGCGATATCTTGCAGCAGCGATGGACACATTTGACTCAACTTTGTCAATGATAGCTGACGTGCGTGTGTTAGCTCGCTGGCCACGAATATGGGCATCTTTAAATTTGTAGAGATGTGCGCGTAGGCGCAGGTGACGTCGGAGCTCATCCAGCGCATCATATGCCTGGGCCCTGCGAAGCTCCCACTCATACTGGCACAGCGTGGCATCACATTGATGCACTGGGTCTGTTGCATCTCCGTAGATCTCGGAGGGAAGCCACAGTTCGATCTCGTGGGCCTTCTCTTCAGTGGAATGGGTCCTGCTTGTTGGCATATCCGATGCGCGAAGGCGAGCAACGACCGGCATGTACAAAAGTTGGACCTTGCTCCATTGTTCTATTTTGCGTCGTAAAATGTTGCTCCGTTCTTGAAGCTTCGTGCGCTGTAAGTCAGTTGGGTGCCCTCCCAGAAGCTCGATATCTCTTGCAAGCCGCACCTGCAAAAATAGCCTCAGTATATAAACGAAACTTCAACAATTGAAAGACTTACTGCTGATCCTCGATCTCCATTCCAGAGGAGATTAAACACGCTGCGCGAGACTTCCTCATGCAGTGAGTCATCCATACCATGCTCGAGGTTGTCAGCTTCTTGCTGAGAGAGACTGAGTCGTACAGCTGCTTGCGTTAGTGCTAGATGATAGTGAGTATTTCACATTCCTCCGACAATCTAGTAACGTACGTTTGCCTGTAAGTGCGAACAGATCTCTTGCAACGAATCCAATTCCCATCGTTCCACCGCCAGCCTCCATTCCGCCACCTGTTCGGGTCTCTCGTGTTGGAGTGTGTTGTCGAAGTCTTCAAAATCGCGTACATGCTGGTCGCGTTCAGGAACAGCGGCTTTGAGCTTTCGTGATAGACTGACACCTAAATACGAGTCAGATGTAGTTAACAAAGACGTATTGAACGATACTTACCCATATTTGTGACCTTCTTCCAATTAAAATCACCGAAATGGTCGTCCAGAGTATCGCGCCGTGATCCTGGACCCATCTCGCGAGTGCTCGTAGCAACTGGATTGATGT